>NW_027075982.1:300000-475000 GCF_963932015.1 Anas acuta | reverse complement strand
TGAGGATCCAGACCCTGAGCTGCAGAGTCCAAAGGCCCAGCTTTCAGCTCCAAAGCCTGACTTGGAGATACAAGACACGCCCTCTCCTCCTCCTCACTGCCTCTTGCCTACAGGATTAACACAACTTGGTAGCTTAACAAATAAAGACACCATTCAAATTTTTCTCAAGGTGTTTTAACAAGCCATTTCTCAGTTTTCTTTCTGCTACATAATTCACCACTGGTTTAACACTCCTGGAAAACAGAAGGGCAAAAGGTGGCAACACAAACCCATAAAGTTGGGGTATTTTTAGCTAAAAGGACAGACAGGACATGTATGTGGTCTTGAGTCTTTCAAAGAATGCCATGGATTAAGTCAACGTGTTCTGGTAGTCTACAGATCACTTTGGCTTAGGAAGTGAATTTGGTCATTCAGAGCAACTTCATTACCACTTTAGTCCCTTCACCCTTTCTTCTTGTGAATACCAAGCACCCCTTCAACACACAAACTTGATGTTACCCCTTCGTCTACCACCCCTCGTACTTTTAACAGCTGGAACTGTTTACAAAGACTCAGCAGTCCTGAGAATTTAAACATAACAGGGATCTATTTTTCTTTACCTGCTGAAACAGAGGCGTTTTTTCTCTGGTCCGTCAGGCATTGCATCTTTGCATCAAGCAACATGTCCGGTGCCTTAGGGGTCCAGTCACAAGTATGAATCTTGAAAATTTCTTTTCTAGCCTGGAAGCAAAATCATTGCATTTTAGCTTGTCCCAAGTTTTCCTTAAAAATACCAACAAGAAACAAACAAACCAAAAAGCAAACAAACAAACAAAAAAAAAACAGTCCTCCCTCAAAACTCCTTATCTATTAATACACTTTTCTTACTTGCTCAACTTTCAAGTATTTTACAGTTATTTAATATACACTCTGCATTTTCAACCAGGAAATTGAATATTTCTTATTTGTTATACTGAACTTTTTCTAGGAACCTACAATGAAAGAAAAGGCATTTATAGCTTCAATAACAAGTTTCCAAACTATGAGACTTAATGACCCAGAGGAAAATACTGTAATGAAAAATTTATCCAGAAACATTTCTTTGTTGTCCAAAAAACTTCTCTAAAACTTAGCGAGCTTTCATTGTGACAGTCTCATTACTTCATCACATTTGCTTTTCAGGCAGTAAATTCACAGAAAGCACTTCCGGCACAAGATTTGCACCAGATTTGCCCTCCATGGAATAACGCAGTGTCTCCACATATCACTCTTTTGTTCAAGTTGTCAATTATTTTTTTTTCCTATAAAGTTGGACTTTGCCATGGTAGAACTAATGTTGAATTTAAGTTCTCACCTCTTTATTTGGCAAGTTGAAGAGGAACTCTCTGCCAAAGCGTCCTGGTCTTCGTAAAGCAGGATCACGTTCTTTTGATCTTCTTGGTTTCTCCTTGTCTCCACCGTCATCACATTGGTACTGCGTGAGGTATTCCTCATTCCCAGCAGATTTCGGAGGGTCCGCGACACTGCACAAAATAAAATCACATTTCTCACTTCTGCTGAAGGACGTGAAGATTAACAGTAAAACCTTCCAAAGGCAAACAAACAAACAAAAACCTCCGGACTACAGGAACACTCGCAGAGATATGCCATTTAGAAACCTCTCCTGTGATTAGGACACCTTCTTCAGCTCCCTGAGAAAGTGCGTTCTCCCCTCTTGCTTCTGAAGCCATTGCACTAAAAAAGCAAACGCATCTGTCTCCCTCCACATGCCGCTCTGAATAAGAGCCAGAAGATTCAAAACCACTCGATTTGTTCTCCCCACATAGCCGAAAAAACACCAGTTGAAACAGAGTTTTCTACCTCTCTCCCACGAATTTACATTCACATATCCTATGACTGCAAAAATAGAAGGCGGGGCTCAGGAGGAACAGCCAGTGTTGGAAATGAAAAAAAGCAGCCTGTTTCTTCAGAGTCTTAAGCCTATTCTACTAGGAAAACAAAACAAAACAAAACAAGAGGAAAGGAGAACAACAGCGGGAAATTTACATATCCACAGGTGTTCAATTGCAAAGCCTCCGCTGGAGGATCAACAGCTGTGAATTCAGCCTGCTTAGGAGAAATTAGATCTACGTCTGAACCACAACTATTTCAGTAGTATCACTAACTTATGTTACTCTGTTACTTTAGATGTAGCAAACTTAAGCCCTCAGATTGGAGGACCATAGGTCCTGGTTTGTACACAGATCATTAACAATGGCTAGCTCTGGAATACGTGCAAGCAGAAAAAAACTTTTAACCTAATCCAGAATGGTGTACGGATGTGTTTCCAACTATGTGGTCCAAAGCTAGTGCTCTGACACAATTCAGCAATAGCTTTCCTATCTTCACCGATCAACCTAACAACATGATCCCCAGCCAGCTGATGCTATCTAAGTAACTTAGAAACTACCAGAAAAAAAAAAAAGAAGAAAAAAAGAGAAGAAAAAAAAAGGAGAAAAAAAAAAAAAAAGAAGGAATACATGAGAAGCACCCAGAAAAGAATTAGGATAAAAAATGCGGAGTATGCTGGAATCCTTGCTTACTTGGAATCCTTCTCTCCATGTTTATCCTTAGACTTCTTTTTCTTCTAGAACTTGTGATATTTTTGCATTTTTTTCACCACCTAAAAGCTCCTTTTCTATCTTTCTGTCTTTCCTTTCTATTTCACCTTCACTACCTTCTGCACGGGTGTATTTTCTTTTTCTGTTTCCTTCTGTTTCATTTTTCTGGCGACAGTTCTCCAAATGAGCTGACACAGGTGGAAGCGCATGTCTTTCACGAGAATGTCTTCCAGAATGTTGCTGAGATACCGAGCAACGATGCAAGTCTGCTAGGGGTGTGCTAAAGCGACGTACATCTTCATCTCTCAAGAGGGAACTGTGAGGCCATCCACTTTTGTAATGATAATGCTTATGTGACCTGCCGTAGTAAGTTGCAGTCCATTTGTCAAAGGCTGCATTGCCGTGAGAGAACTTTCTCTCTCTACTGTCTCCTGTCGCATGAGGTGAATAGTAATCATTGTAATAGCTACATCTTTCCCATCTCCGTGCTTCATCTCGATAGTATCTTTCTCTGCTCCAACTTCTTTCCCCTTTGGATCGGTAATATCTATTGCTACCTTGTTCTGATCTTCCTCCGCTGCCAGATCTGGACTTTGAATATTTGACTGCTCTTCTGCCATTCTCAGGGCTGTTTCTTTCACCAGGGAAAGATCTGCACCTGCTTCCCTCCCAGTGCTCCTGCTTGTGACGCTTTTGCTCAACAACTTCCACGCTCTGAGAACACCTCCTCTTGCTGGAAGGACCTGCTTTTTGACTCTCCTTCTCTTCACTAGGAGCATGTTCCCTCTTGCTTTGGTAATGCTCTTTCTCAGTGTTTTTAGTCTTGTCCTTTCTACCTTGGCATCTCTCTGCAATAGCTGAGGAGGAAAGCTTTTTAGAGCTACATTCAGTGTCACACTTGAGAGAGGAAGTTTGCCGCAATTTCTCACCAGGCTCAGAAGTCTCTTTGCCGTACAAAACATTTTCTTTTGAAATGAGGTCACGTTCTTTTGATCTTCTTGGTTTCTCCTTGTCTCCACCGTCATCACATTGGTACTGTGCGAGGTATTCATCCTTCCCAGTAGATTTCGGAGGGTCCGCGACACTGCACAAAATAAAATCACATTTCTCACTTCTGCTGAAGGACGTGAAGATTAACAGTAAAACCTTCCAAAGGCAAACAAACAAACAAAAACCTCCGGACTACAGGAACACTCACAAAAATATGCCATTTAGAAACCTCTCCTGCGATTAGGACACCTTCTCCAGCTCCCAGAGAAAGTGTTTTTTCCCCTCTTGCTTCTGAAGCCATTGCACTAAAAAAGCAAATGCATCCGTCTCCTTCCACCTGCTGCTCTGAGAAAAAATGCATAGGGGCGAGCGGGGAACAGCCAGTGTTTCTCCAGACAGTGGAGAAAAATGGAAAAACATTCTATGAAGGAGCACAAGTTTTCCTTGAGGCACCAACCTGCATCAGAGTGATATGCTCAGTGCTGATCATTAGTTCTGTTCATAATGCTGGACATACAGCATGGAATTGTACTAATTTAAATCCTTCCATTAAATACTATTAGTAGACAGATAAAACCGTAACGAACTTCCATAAGGTCTTGTCTTAATCAGACTGTGCTCATTTTACCTCGTTTCCTCTGACAAGCTGTTCAGCTGGCTGGCTGTGAGGGACTCCATGATGACTTCTCGATTGACTGAAGGCATAGCTCCAGGCATCTGCAATCAAAACGCACAAGTCAGCAGACAAAAAAATACTATTTGTAGTAGTACTGAGGACTAGTCTTGTCAGAATTTCTCCATTAAATGGTAAGCAAGACCGTTTTGAGTTGTATGCATTATCTACACTTCAAAGATAACCCCAACTCACCTCCCAAAATCTACTTTATGAAACTTAGGAATTTTTATCTCAGCTGAGCTTAAGTTGACAAGTTCTAATGTAAGCTCAGGTCTGCAAATTCTAATGGGATAATACCACAAAGTCTTACAATCACATTTGTGCTGTGTTTTCTCAGTATTTCACCTGAATTAGGAACACAATAAACACTCCCGAATACATCATAGGTGAGAAATTCTCGATGGAGCAAATCTATGTTTCAAGCAATCCTTTTGTTTTAGAAAAGAACATCTCAGAAGGTTTAACAGGTTCAACTCGGCAAGTGGAATCATCAAGTTTCAGTCCGTTTTCTTTCGATTCATTAACTAACCTAATAGCACCATTTAGTGAATCGGTTTTTGGCAGCTCATGCTGGGATCTTCCTTCGTCAGCATTCTGACAGGAAGAACCGGAATGCTGCAATGTACGGACTACCTTTCCAACCAAAATTCCATTAGAGGACATTGCATTGCAATTCCTTTTAAATAAGCCCTTTGACTCCTCCTCAGATTTTCCTGAAGATTCTGCACCGTAAGGGACTGTGTTATCAGAGCTGAGTTTAGGATTTTCATTCACTGTTGGCTCCACAAAAATCTCATCAGAAACTTTTTTGCTTGTTTGCATTTGCTTCATTTGCATTACCGAATTTGTAATTGTGGATGAAGGAACAGCCTGGTAGAGATCTTCATCCTCCGCAGCACTGCTAAGACAGTCAGGCTGTGACACAGTCCGACGAGCAGGCAATTTATTGTGAATACTGGTGGTGATCTTCTGTTTTCTTGACGGATCAGTAATTGAAGGCCTGGTAATTGTCTGGTTTTGAACACAGGCCATCGGTGGTGCTGAAGATGGCCTTTTTAGGGTGACACCAGTGGTCTTTGCGTCCTCTTTTATGGATCCATTTCCATTTAAACGGCTTGAATTCTGTATTTAAAAAGAAGAAATGGCAAGATGGATTAACGCAAACACTGCATTTAACATTTTGAAACACAAAACTCTCCTACTGAGTATTTCTACAAATGGTCTTAACACCTACGAAGAAAAACACACTGCCCTTTAAAGATAAATGCAAGTCCAATAAGCGTATTCAATTCCTGCTTTTGGTTTACAGCCGATTGGAATCAAATTAACATCATCTTTGAAAACCAGCCAAACAACTTAACATTACCTGCTGCTATTCCCAAATATATTTATTTTCCCCTTTAAACATACCCTGAAAAGCCTGAAGTAATTGTTCTGGTGCTCAGGAATAAGACAATTAGTTTTCCCTGTCTTAGCTAAAGTGACGACGATAGGAAAAACAAGTCCTCTTTTAAATGATTCGAGGATTAGTACACTCTGCTTAAATTGTCAAAGAGCGTAGCTCTCTGTGCTTTAGAAAGCTGTCTTGGAGGTATAAAGTAATGGAGTCGCATGGCTGCACAATTTAGCAGTAACCACTGTTTGAATGACTCTGGCTGTAGCATGAAGGCTGTGAAGAAAGCTGCAGCATGGGAAGGAAAACAAAACTAAGATGCTGAAAACCAAACAAAAAACCCCACACCAAACCCCAAACCCACTAGCAGTTTGGTGCCGTTACCTGCCCTCCCACTTCCCTGAATTACCTTAATCATATGAGGAAGAAGTCGTGGTCCCATAAATCCAGCCTGCTTACTATTAGCCCCCTGCTGACCAGGAGGGAATGAACAGGGATAAGATGGTGCTGGCAAGTAAAACGCACGTTCTCCAAGTGTCAAACCATAGCGCCTTCAGAAAAGAGCAGTGATCGTAGTTTAGCTTTTCTTTCAGCCTACTCTTGGATTAAATCCCATCCTATAATTTTAGAGGAACAGTTCATACGATATGGAAGCCTTCTCTACAGAAGGCTTCGCCAAGACTACAAACTGAAAAGGAGAGAACAGTCTTCCTACTAAGACTATCACTTTCAGAACAATAATTCATTCTTACACGACAGATGACCTTCATTTCTCTCCTTCTCTAAATTAGCCAGCTACAGGTAACACATAGATAGCAATTTACACAAGTGCTGCAGTTTCAGGCCAAGCAACAAAAGATAATAAATGACACAGAGAATTTCAGGTTAGACAGAACTGAATTAGACAAATAATAATCTTTCCCTGGGATAGCAAGAAAAACACTTGCAAAACAGAAAAATATCAATAACAGGAAAGTAAATCTCTTCTGAACACATGTTAAGATTTGTTATTACCTGATATAAAAAAGTATGTAAGCTTGCTGACCAAGAACTCTCTTAATGTCAGTACGGACTACTTTAGCATCATTCATCTGATACCAAAGTCCATTACCAGCCTGCAAATAAAGACAACCATTTCTTTAGGTGAATTGCACGTGTTCCAAATGAAATCACGGATAGGAACAAAATACACACGTGTCAAATAAAAATATAATGAAATCTTTTTCCCTAGAAACAGTAGCTGCTAGTCACGCTTTCACTGGTTTGCCAGCACAACCTTTACCCTGTTAGAAATGCTGTTGACCTTTACATAGCATATATAGTGTCCTGAGTGACAGCTGACACCGTGATGTACCAGCACCGCGTATAAGGCATAGAGCAGTGGTTCTCCCATTGACTGTGACATGTAGGCTCTCAGGTCCAAATACTCCGGATATTTCACCTCCTAAAGAGAGACCAAGAAGATAGAAAAATTATCCCAGAGTACTTCGTGGACTAGCCAGAGAAAAACACTTCCAAAAAACACAGACTAGAATTTATTTCTAGAATATATTTCTAGAAGATATTTCTTGATTCACTACAAATAAGTCTTCCCATAAACAATGTTTAAGACTAGAAGTTGCAGAGAACTGTTTCCTGATGAATTAGCCTTCTCAGAGGAAAGCATATGCTTCTTGTCAAGCGGGAACTTTATTGATATTAAGAGAAAGAATAAGCCATAGTCGTTAGTCTACAATTACTGTCTGAAAATATAAACAACTTTCAGCTTTGGGGGATGTCCCATTACACGATGATTTTTAGTTGCATTACAGTGGTAAATATACCTTGTTGATCTTTCCACCTGTGAAATCTGCAAATCTTTTCAGTGATATTGTGAGAACCTTGGAAGAACGGTGTATGGTAAATCTCTTGGATGCAGGAACCATCTTTTTACACCTTAAAAACAAGCAGAGATAAGTGTTTGAAGGCATCTTCTTTTTTCGCCCCCAAAACAAACTCGTTTTAATGTCTCACGCATGCCTATGCTATTTGAATGACATTTACTTGCATAATAGGTTGGTCTTTTTTCTTTTCATAAACCCATGCACTGCGTGTCAGGTTTGTTAATACAGTGAAGAAGGTAAATTCTCCCAAAACCCCGGGCATAGCGGGAACAGGAATCTCTCACGAAAGGGTATTACCAGGTTGGATGGCAAGGTACCATTTCTTGGTCTACAAAAGTGGCTATTTGAACTCCAATCCTGGATACATTCTTTCAGCTTTCAAGGGAAATACAAATAATGAAAGTGGAACGAGAGAGCCTTGGTCCCCAGGACTAGAAATTGCAAATAATCTCCAACATAGGTCGTCTATCAACATCAAAAATACAACAGAAGCACATGGTCATTCTACAGGAGGGAGACATTTAACAGTAGGAAGTCTTCATGTACTGAGCTTGTCTGGAAAGACACTGAAACTGTCTGCCATCCTTTGAAACACAATAGTTCAGTTTGATACATTGCCCGCTCCAAGGTAGGACCTACAGTGTAAGCAGTGAAAATTAGCCACTAGCCCAGAGAACAATGGAAACTGGGCAGTTTACATCAAGAAAAGTACTGTCGAGAGCTAATAAATAGAAAGAACAAAAGTATCTCTTTTTGAATTCTGATGGCAAAATACGAGCCAGAGAATTGCAAACCCATAGGGAATGCCTCTGAACAAGACTTCCCCCCTCCAAAGAAACAAAAATCCAAGTGTTTTATAAACTTCCACAAAACTCGTAAGTAGATCCAAAGTTTAGAGGTAGTCCAACAGAGTCATGCAACATATAAAACTGACATCTAGGATTAAGACCTAATTCGTCAAAATCTTACTCGCTACATTTATAGCAATTCTCTCCACCCAGCTCTTCAGGTTTCACAAAGAGTTCCAGAGCTCTGGTAACAGATGAAACCGCCTAGAGGAGCGAGAAAGAAGAGCGTAAAGTCACCGTAAATTCAAAATTCCAGAGACGTACTAGTAGTTTATAAGAGAATCTTACTAACATACTCCAACGATCTACTATGAGCACTGTGAAGAAGGAGGCAGAAAGAGCATGCTCAGCATTGACCTCACCTGGAAGTCATTTGACTTCGGAACAAATACTTTTCCAGTAGCCTAGACAGCATCTATAGTGTGCTTTGTCATCAATACTGGGGACAAATTCATCAGTCTAACAATTAGATGTACATTGGGGTAGAACAACAGAGAAGTATGACAGCATTATAATTTTTGCAGAAAGAGAATTCTTTCCCCTTAAACCCAATGCAAATGTGGAGACTATTTACATGGGTTCCACAGAAGGACAAAGTCCCATCCACTTCCTTAGCACCACCAAGCTCTTACGTTTTAACATTATATGTGGTTTGGTTTTTTAAGGTAAACAAGTTTAATTTAGAAAGTTATGCATGTACTTAAACATCATGAATTATATTTAGAAAACATCTTACCTTTATATCCAAAGTGATATCAAGAAATGCCTCATACGTATCCGAAACTGCTTTGCAATTCAAGCACTTCACTGGAAGCAAAATATAAATGCTTAACCTTATGTGAAGGAGACTAACTGTCCAAATTCAAGTTGTTGCCAGATACTACTTTAGACAAACTACAGACTGCTTTACTACCGACAAAAGACACATATCAGTTCTAAGGACAGGAATATTTTTTAAAGTACCTCTCGATCTTAGAAATCCTCCAAATATTTGATGAATGATGGTGGTAGCTTGAGAAGATCTGTCCAATCTGGAAATAAATTATAATCAGACCTCAGAAGATTTAAGGCGCACAGTTAACTCTTCAAAGAGTTTTATGAAAACTAAGGATGATGTAGACTTTCGTTGCTGATAGTAAATAAGGCACTAAAAGGTGCTAGAGATCATTTTTGATAGTAAATAAAGGACTAGAAGGTGCTAGAGAATGTATGAAAGTGAACTTGTTTATGCTTACTCGGTGCTTCCATTCAAGCACGCTTCCTGCATAGCATCAACAGTATAGCGCAAGAACTCGTGTGCGTCTTCTTGACTGCCAAAACGGAAATGTTGTCCTATTCCTAAAGAAGAAGATGATAGTATTCACCTCATTTAAAAATGAAATCATTCTTGTATTTCTAAAATCTCTCTTCTTTCTAGTGTTAAAACCACTTATACACATCAAATAAGTATTTGAAGATTACAAGCTATCGAAAAGAAACACATCTGAAGCCACTTACGACTGAGATTACTGATAACATGCGTAGGCTCGATGGCATCAACAGTGCAACGCAGGGCCTGGTTAATGTGAGTCTCCATTGTGCACATCATGCAAAAATCTTGTTCACAACCTGAAGAGTGAAAGAAGAAAGCATCCCAGTCCAGCAAAATATCCATAACTACAAACAAACATCTAAGTAAAATTTAAACTATAGATACGATATCCACTCTCCTTGCTACATTCTATTCTCCCAAGATGCCAATGTCCCAACAGTCTTGTAACATTTCATTTCACACAACTTTACAGAATAAAAATATCCACTAAGCCTGTATTCAAATGCATTTTGTGATGAGAAATCTAAAAGACTACTGCAAAGTCACATTTGTAAAGGCTGACAGGAATGTGAACTCCACAGGCTGAAAAATGTATTACTCTCTAAAATTACTACTAAATGCATTACTGTCCAATGCACTTCATTATTCCCACGAAGCAATAAATGATCCTTTAATAAATACATAAATAAATAAATAAATAAATAAATAAATTCATTAAACAAACAGTGCATTAATTGCACTCCATATACTATTCGGAGCCCACTGCTAATACAGTGCTCAAAGCCAGCTTCTACAGGTAAAATCAGGCAAATAAGCTTGTCTCAGAATCACTGCTGTTCTTTCACCTTCAGAGCTGTCCAACAGATTCGAAATACTCTTAGAAAGTACTCACATGACTGGCCGTGCTCGAGAGAAAGCATGTAATTGGCAAGTGGGGGTGTGTAGGTCAAACACTGTAGAGTAGCATTAAGAAAACATGTGTTGCCAAGATTGTACAGGCCAACTCCAACACTTTGTGTTTCTTGCCAATCCATACAAATCTTCTCAGGTGGAAAAAGAATGCTCTGTGGTGGAGCAATTCCATCATTAACGACTGCAAGAAAGTTAAATTTAAAAAGAGATTTTGTTTGTTTGTTTCTAAGGAAGGTATTTAAAAAAATACTATTCTGCAGGAACACCTAGAGGAGCTAGCTACAATCGCAGCCAGAAAAACTTATTGCAGACAGCTTTAATACCGCCAAATTCAAATTGGCTGGTCAACACAATGTTTTGGGGAAAAAAAAAAAAAACAAACAGCTTTCGTCAACCATTTTAATTTTTCTAAGGCAAGGCTAACTGCCATTCTGTTTGTAGTACCTAATGCCAAGTTCCTCTCCATCTATAATCTTTAACCTGATTAACTCAACTACTGTTTTTTTCCTTATTATAACTTAAACCACAAGCTTAGACTTGAAATTATACGGAAAAAAGGTAAAAACTAGTAACTATGAATGACGCTACCCCTACAGATACCAGATCTTTTCCTGAGCAATGTTATCATTCAAAAAACGTGTGAAAAATGGAAGCTGTGAATAGCAACAATCAAACACTTTTCTTTGCAAAACGGAAAAGACATGGATGAATCTGTGCATTACAAAAAGCTCCCCATATTTCTCTGTTGACTGTAAATATATCAAAATTAATTTCTGTAACATCAGTCACTTCAGTTGCCTTAGGGGATTCGCTTTTGAAGTCTTTGTTCACACTAGTCCCCTTCTCTATCAGTGCAACAAGTAAGAACTGCATTTTCTACTTTTGCTTTGAAGAAAATGGAGTCGGGATAAAGCTCACACTTACTTAGATCTCTTGGGGCAAAAGCCTTAGATTTTTCAGATGATCTACAGTAAATAGCACCTCCACGTCCTTGGGCCACAGAGACTTGGCTTGAATCTTCTGCAGGCGGTATCTGGCCCCAGTTTGCGGTGCATGACATCAGTATTTTAGTACTTGGTTTCTTGGATTTGCCAGACCGCCTTGAAGAGGGCTTTTTAGACTTTGAAGATTTGGGCTTCTTAACTACGGTCATTGTTGACATCTGCGACAGAGACAGAAGTTCTGGTTGACGTAAGAATATCAAGAAGCATTCCAAGAAGAAAAGAGTAGCAGAAGTCCTGTCACTTAATCTCAAAGAAACAGCCTTAAGAACTAAATCGCTGGTATGAATGATTTAAAAAGAATCCCCAAACTAAACACACAAAGTGAAAATTTCCATCTAAACTCTATCGGTATTACTTTTAGCTTCTGCAGAACTAGTGGCTGATGCCATTTCTTTCACTTCCGTAGGATTTTAATCCATTACAACTCTGGAGTCTTTTTAATATAAAAATGTAGAAGACATTCTCTGAGGGGAATCAGTTATTTATTGATTTCCAGAGTTGCACAATTATCTGTTAATTATTACCTATGATCTAATAGATAATTGTTGCAATTATCTATTGCTGGCGTTAGTAACGGAATACTATTACTTCACTGCCTGCGTTTTTCTGTTTCGTGTGCACAAAGGTACCCAGAACTCACCGCTCCTTTTCTTCTGTCTTTCCAGGGATCGCCCTCTACCTCACTGTCTACTGCACCAATCATGAGGGGTTTGTTGTTATTCTAAAATGAGCCTATCTTTTAAATACACCTTTTCTGGGCGTCACTTTGTGATAGCAAGTTAATTTGTGAGGGCTCCTCAGTCTACATCATGTGGTCGCTTTTTCCAGGTGAAAAAGCGGAGCCGTAAGTGGCAGTACACTAAAGCCCTGGCATGTTGAGATCCAAGAAGAGAGATGTTTGGCCCTCCTTCTCACTCCTGGGAACCATATACCTCAAAACCCACAGAGGATGGGCTATATCTCAGAGAAATCTTGGGAAAGGAGAGCATGAAGAGCACGTTTGCAAATTTATTTCTCCCTGGGCTTCTTCTGCTTCTCCAAGAAATACGAGTTTGAATATAACTTTGGCAGCAGTACTTCTGGTGTTTTACTCCTACCACATTTAAAACTCCTACAAAAAACTGAAACGTTAGACTAAAAAGCAGCTCTTTCCGTTCTGCTTTGTAAAGTTGCACGTTTTCCTCATGCAAAACAACAGGGCAATGTAAGGTAGAAACGGAAATGCTGAATGTAAAACAAAACAAAACAAACCTCAGCCCTCCAGGACAAAAGCCAATAACTGCTACAAAGTCCTTTTTAAAATGCTGATTAGGTTTCAAGGTGATACCGCTTTAAATAAGCATAATTGTGTGTCCGTAGGCAGAAGCTGAATAATGACAGGATGAACTTCTACACTTCATGTTTTGTTACTGTCTTACTGTAGCACACAGGGACTTGTTACCTATAGGGAAACCACTAACCTAATGGAGGGTTTAAAACATAAGCTAGTTTGTTATACCAAAATGACTGAGAGAACAAAGCATAAAGTGCTTTCAGATTTCTAGCACGCCTTGATTGCTATCCATTAAACTTCAGACACGTTAAACAAAACACAGTAAATAAGAAAACTCCTAGTCCCACAGCTGGCAAATTGTGTGCAGAGGTTGTAACTAGAACTTTTTTCCCTTGACATTTTACATTTAAGATTGATTTTAAATCCATTCTATACACACTTTCCGTTCCTGAAAAAACAATACGCAAACCTGAAAAATGCATTTACACGAGAAATGAAGTCGTCCTTGTCCGACTGGAAGACTAAGGTGACAGCTCCTGGGCTCAGGGATTTTCAGATAAGCTCCGATCTTCACCAGTGACAGCTCCTTTTTTCGGATTGAAAGAGAAAATGTTTCAGCAACACACTGAAAACACACTTAAGGGACAAGAAACAAAATTAAGACTGTAGTGAGAAGGAGAAAAGAAAAACAATACTGGGGAAGAAAGGAAAAGGTAAAGGAAAAAGGAAAAAGGAAAAAGGTAAAAGGAAAAGGGAAAAGGGAAAAAGGAAAAAAGCCTTGACCTTTATACTGACCAACGAGATAAGCCTTACACATTTTTAAGTTTATTTTTGACAACTGATTGAGGCGTTACCAGGTATTAAGTACGATTCAAGAGCAAATATTAACACTAGAAAGAAGAAATCGGATCCACCACCACTGTTTCAAAATACATCCATTTCTAATGTGGAGATAACGTCTCTCTGACAAGGTAGTAGAAAAACTGTAAATACTGACAGAGCTTCCTCTCCCGATGTTCCATATACATACCGATGCTGTTCCTACACCTACGCTCTGAGCATAAATTTATGTTGACATGAGTATCGGGTGTTACTCCTCTCTTTGTTTGCCTTGAGAGACACACCTCTTGTCCACTGAAAAGTAAACTCAAGATTCCAGATCAGTTAAGACAGTTGCTATCCCCCCATTCAGAGTTCTGCAGCAGCACTGTTCAGATGTGTTTAGCAGTCTCTTTAGAAAACGTTATCACTTAGGACCTGCTTCTCAGTAGGTACACGTTTGGCCTCCGCTTAGCAGAGAGTCAATCCCAGCTTAAGCTTTCGTACAAGAGCCCCTTCACGAAACGGACCTGGGCCCTGACGTAACTGAGTTTAACCTTTAACCTTGAAGCTTCCTTAAAGAAGGAAGCAGCACCCAGGCCAGGAAATAGAAATTAATCGTCACTTTACCCTGAAACGCAGTGAGCTATTCTGTGCTGGCAGGATTGCTGCCAGGCTGGCCGACGAGGCGGCGGGCAGCTCCCTGGGGCCACAGGGCCTGTCACAGGGAGCTGCCGGAGGTCTCCAAGGTCCGGGAACAGCGGCAACAGCGGGGACAGAGGGGACAGCAGCGACAGCAGCAGCCACCTCAGCCAGGGCCGTCTCCACAACCGCCACAACGGCCTCGGAACGCCGCCGAACTCGGAGCTCCAGCGTGACGCCTTTTGAACCTGGCCGCTGGAAGGACCTGCTTTTTGACTCTCCTCTTCACTAGGAGCATGTTCCCTCTTGCTTTGGTAATGCTCTTTCTCAGTGTTTTTCGTCTCGTCCTTTGTATCTTGGCATCTCTCTGCAATAGCTGAGGAGGAAAGCTTTTTAGAGCTACATTCAGTGTCACACTTGAGAGAGGAAGTTTGCCGCAATTTCTCACCAGGCTCAGAAGACTCTTTGCCGTACAAAACGTTTTCTTTTGAAATGAGGTCACGTTCTTTTGATCTTCTTGGTTTCTCCTTGTCTCCACCGTCATCACATTGGTACTGTGCGAGGTATTCATCCTTCCCAGTAGATTTCGGAGGGTCCGCGACACTGCACAAAATAAAATCACATTTCTCACTTCTGCTGAAGGACGTGAAGATTAACAGTAAAACCTTCCAAAGGCAAACAAACAAACAAAAACCTCCGGACTACAGGAACACTCGCAAAGATATGCCATTTAGAAACCTCTCCTGCGATTAGGACACCTTCTCCAGCTCCCAGAGAAAGTGTTTTTTCCCCTCTTGCTTCTGAAGCCATTGCACTAAAAAAGCACATGCATCTGTCTCCCTCCACATGCTGCTGCTCTGAATAAGAGCCAGAAGATTCAAAACCACCCTATTTGGTCTCCCCACATAGCCGAAAAAAACACCAGTTGAAACAGAGTTTTCTACCTCTCTCCCAAG
Organism: Anas acuta; assembly: GCF_963932015.1. Lineage (NCBI taxonomy): Eukaryota > Metazoa > Chordata > Aves > Anseriformes > Anatidae > Anas > Anas acuta. The sequence continues at coordinate 459,713 of NW_027075982.1, read as the reverse complement.
AATTTACATTCACATATCCTGTGACTGCAAAAATAGAAGGCGGGGCTCAGGAGGAACAGCCAGTGTTGGAAATGAAAAAAAGCAGCCCGTTTCTTCAGAGTCTTAAGCCTATGCTACTAAGAAAAAAAAAAAAAAAAAAAAAAAATCAAGAGGAAAGGAGAACAACAGCGGGAAACTTACCTATCCACAGGTGTTCAATTGCAAAGCCTCCGCTGGAGGATCAACAGCTGTGAATTCAGCGTGCTTAGGAGAAATCAGATCTACATCTGAACCACAACTATTTCAGTAGCATCACTAACTTATGTTACTCTGAAGAAGAAGTCAGCACCGTTTCTATGTTAGGAAATAGCTGAACAGTCTGTTATTCACAGGAATTATTCAGGCAGGCTTCTTTAGGAAGGCTGGGTTTCACTAGAACATTACTCCGCAAGTCCCTTCTATTCCTTTTCCCCTTAGAATCTGGGGATGTTTCAGCTAAAAAGGAGGGCAGAAACACTCTCCGTAGGTCTCCACCATGTAGTAAAACAGCGCTGTGTACCTGGTTAACTTCTGCAGCCAGCAAAGCATTGCTATTTGCAGCAGTGCCCTGACCCCAGCCTCTTGCTGAGCTCCGTCCTGTGCTGCTCGGATGCTCCCGCTGCTCAGACACGGGGGCTTAGAGAGCCACCGGGCCAGCACAAGCCCCCGAGCTCACTGTCAAACTTCACATTTGGCATCTTTCACTTCACCATCGCCGCCGGACGAGGAGCCCAGCAATGCCTGACGCCGCTCCGGGCTCACCTAAACGCGGGGCAGGAAATTCAGATTCAAAGCTGCGAAGGTTTTTCTTAGTGAAAGCATGGAATGAGTGGCCATCGGTGACTAACCTTACAGGAAGGCATTCACTTTGTGAATGCTGCAGTGAGTGAAGACTGAAGGCGTTTTCTGAGTGACCTAAGGAGAGCCCTCCCCGAAAAGCAGGACGTTTTATTGTCTATGTAACATCTCCTTTGAAGGCTCGAGCATGAGATACACCAGGTTTAAAATCTCAAGACACGGATCTGCCACCACAGAAGCAATACATTTCATCTACTAAGCCTAAATACCGTATTTTGCCTCCTCTGTAGGTTTAAAAAAACACGGCCATGCTTGAAGGAATGCATTCTCAGATATTCTACGTATTTACAGTGCTTTAATTAATACCACAGACATGTTGTGCTGTTTAGGGGAATTTGCAATTACATTTTCATTTCCAACCAAACGCAGCCTGACACAAATTGGGAGCAACAGGAACTAATCATCTGGAAGCCGGGATATGCATCATTCGCCATTTTCTAAGAAAATGACAAAAATATAAAACCCCAGCAGTCTGAGAACGTGAGCGCTGAGGTAAAGGCCTGATCAAACAAACGCGCACAACTATGATTTGTCCTTTTAACTCAGCAAAAGTCTGCAAACTGCCATGGTAGCAAATGAGGAGAAGGAGCTGGTATTTACAGAAGTTGCAGCTGAAGATTCAGATAAACCATTCGGGTCGATGCTCCCTTCCTGCAGGTTTAAGCTGCGGTCACATCGCCTATTTCAAACCCTTTTGATTTCTACCAGTCACCCCAGATCCCACCTATTCTGCACGTTTTCCAATCAATGAATTCGCTACATGATTTCTGGGGCAGAAGAGCAGGCCTGGTGAAGAGGAGCATGCCTGGTGCCATCATTCAATCAAATCAAAAGTGTCCAGGAGAAGCCCGGGGTGTGGTACTCACAGGGAATGTTTGCGAGTGGCCAAGTTCAGCAGAAGAGAATAGGCAGGACTGGAAGCCCAGGGGAACGAGATGCATCTGTTGTTGTAGGCAGCCCCAGCAAAATGTTACAGCTTCACTAGCATGATTCCCCCCTTCCCTTTTCACAGCCAAGTACAATATTAGCTTGCCTTTTCTTTTTTTTTTATTATTATTATTATTTTTATTTCTTTTTGCCATCGTCAGGCTGAGGCCGGCTGAGAATATTTTGTGTCTAGACTAATAAATGTTTGTGCAGATTTTGCAAGAGCGGCTTATGGGAACAGAATCCACTTTTTGTTTTCTGCTGGAGGAAAAAAAATAAAATAAAAATAAAGGAGGAGCATTAAAAGCAACCAAGCACCCCCGTGCATTTGTTTGAAATTGCATATTACGGTGCTGCTATTTTATGTGCAATCAATACATAATTTGGAAGAAAAAAAATGCTTTTAAAATTCAGAGCTATCCCTGAGCAGCTAAGGTTCTCTTGGAAACTGAAGGAGGAGTCTGAAATTATTGTTCTTTTGTTTGCCTCCCCCAGTGGGAAAGGCAGCACACCAGTAGATACCACTGTGCTTTGAGGCGGCATGAATCATTAAGAATAAAGATTCCTCCCCCCCCTCCCCCTCCAATTAAACATGAGATATTAAAACTGAATCTAGGACAAAGGTAAACTAAACAGACTCCTTCCTTCCCAGGCAGTCAGTGGGTTAAATCAAATATCAAAGGGGCAACATCAACCTTATAACTTCCTCTGCCGAAATTAAAAAAAAAAATAAAGGTAACTTCTATTTTGCCTGCCCCGACCCCAATCGCATCGCCCGAACGGGTGCAAACTGCTGGGATATGTGAGGGCCCAAGCCTACATTTTCCCTTTTTCGTTTTTGTTGGAGGAGGGCGGGGTATCTCCAGATGAAATGGCTGACCGAGCTTTTTATTTCCTCGCTTTGGGTGGAAATGACTGAATCTTTCCAGGCAGCGGAGCAGTGCTCGACCGGCTCCCTCGGCCTCCCCGCGTGGGAAGAGCTCTGCCGGAAGCAGCCCGCGTAACCCTCAGATGCCAGCCCCATCAGGATTAGGTCCAGCAATGGGATGTTGGCTCCTCTAAGTGAGGACGCATCCTCTCGAAACACATACACAGAGATTTAAATGAGATATTCCCAAGAACACCTGCCTATTCTTTCAGCACGTGTGCAAAGAGTAAATTCATTTTACTTCATTCTTCTTTTTCTCAACTCTCCCCTCCTTCCTCCGGAAGGAAACAGCCAAGCAATATTAGCAGGGCCTTCCTTTTCCCCTGGTGGAGTCCAAGAACGCGAGAATTGAGAAAAGCGACTTGTCAGGAATCAAGTTTAAAAAGAGTGTTTGTGGACTGCGAGGTAAAATACCGGAAGCTGTAATCAGAAACACAACTTTTAACTAAAAAAAGCTTCTTTCCATTGTAAATTATTCCAGTTAGTGAAATAACAAATTAGTTCTCTGCTCAGCCACAGCCTCCTCCACCAAATTTAAGTAAAACCTGCAAAGAAGTCAAAGTTGTAAAACATTTGTCAGATGCAAGGGGCAGCGTTGCGTGGGTTAGCATCACGCTCGGATGCCCACAGTACCAACAGGTGCTTTCTTTCCAGAGGCACCAGCTCCTCCAAGAGTTCCCCGCACGAAGAACTGAAGAAGCTGCAGGCAGGGTGAGCCTTCCTCAGTCCTCATCCTCACAGCGAGGAGTACTGGGGACGGGGAGCTGTGTTTCGGCTTGCTAAGAAGCAGAAACCCCCCGAGTTTTCAGGCGGGCTCCGCTCAGCTCCCCTTGTGACTGCTGCTCGGGACACGACCCTGCCTTGCTCAGCACCCTCGACTCCAGCAGGTGCTGCTGCTGGCAGCTGCCCTATGTATACAAAAAAAAAAGAAACCAACACAGTATTTTCCTGCTTTTAAGTATATCCCAAAGATTTACTAGGCATTGTGACGTTCTGCAGAAGCCCACAGCTGTAACTAAGGTTTGTGGGGTGTAGAGGGGCTGGGGGCTAAACAAGGCCAACAAGAGCCACATCTCCTCCCCGGTTGTCTCCCCTGTACTCTTTTTAGGACATCCAACATTCCCAGATCTCGTTTTGTCCCAGTGACCAAACAGGAGCCTGGCACTCATGCACTACGCCTTAAAACCTCTACAAACCGTGCGCCTAAGTCACAGCACTCATTATAAGCCGGCAGCTCTTTCTGGTCTCACAAACTATATGTGGCTTGAGAGATGCTCTCCAGATTCAGGGCGCTGAACACCTGCAGCCTTTGCCATAACCATGACAAAGTTCAGGAGCTCCCTGCTGGCTCCAAGGCTGGCTCCAGCAGCGGCTTCAAGCTGTGGATCAAGAAGGCCAAGGCACCCAACAAGAACCTGCAACACCAAGTGGCTTTCTGGAACGGCTTCAAACACAACTGGAAGCCTGTTGGTTTTTTTGGAAGTGAGCTCTTCTGGACCTGTTAGGTGCAAGCAGAAGTCAAACTTTCAAAGCATGTTTGCATCGTTAAGCTCTCCATGATCCATCTCCAAGGTCTTCTAAGAGCTAGTAGCAACGTGGTCAGAGTTCTTGCCTGTTTTTCCCTTCACGTTCTCCCATGTCAGCAGCCGTGTGCTCCCTTTGGGCTGACTTCCAGAGCTGGGTAGAAAGGATCCCCTGGAAGCAGAGATGCTGCTTTATGCAACACCTTGCAGCTCACTGCACTCTGAAGGGTACACGAAAAGAGGTGAGTGGTCCTGGTGTGGTTCCTTCCAGCTCTCAGAAAGGCAAGAGAACTGGAAATGAACCATCAGCCAAAGGGAGGCACGGCACAGTGTTACGAAATGCCATCTGGCTGCTACAGGATAAGGAAAGGAGGCATTTTTGGTGGCTCCCATCTCCACAGAAAAAGAAACAACTATTTATGCAGCAGAGTGGTTGGAGTATTTCAGGAGGCCCTGAGCTACCCCAAAAACCAACAACGAAACCACAAACCAAACTGAAACCAAACCAAACTAACATGATGGACTGCAATAAAAGATGAACATCAGAATTAATACTACCAATGACAATAAAGATGTTGAAAACTTGAGTCATCACATCCCTTGTGTAGACTGCAGGAGGAAGCACCTTTAGTGCCTGATGTGACAGTGTCAGAAAGTTAATTAATAACACCACAAAACTGGATTCCTGTGAGCACACACTCGGCAAAGGTGATACAACCGACAGCCGGACTTGAACACTGATACTGGTACCTGACTGGGAAATAGCGAGGAAACAAAGGGAGGAGGGGAAACAGTGCTATCCTGAAAATTGCATCACTTGTTTACAAGTCACCGGCAACTCCGAGGCAAACCATCTCGGGCATTTATGGATCAGTGACCTCACGTCTCTGGCACAGGACAGAGAGGGAATACCGACCGTGAGTTCACAGAAGGGAACAGCGCGTCCAGGCCCTCCTGCACTGCGCCAAATGTGGTCAGAATGTCCCCTCCCCTCATCACCCCAAAACTTATCACGTAGGACTTCTATTAAACAGACCCCAAAGAGCTCGTTCTGTCAATTTTGCAACAGGCTCAGGATTTCTCAGAATTAGAGAGGCTTATTTCATAATATACAAAAATACTGCATCTGGCACAGGGGAATTCTCAGCTAGACTTCAGCCTTGAGACACAAAGCGAAACTGACCATAGAAATAGAGATTGGCCAGAGCTCAGCCACAAGCGAGTATGCCTCGGTTATATTTATTACGTGCAAACAGAACTAGAAAAACAGTTTACACTGACTTGCTGCTTTAGAAGTTAGTTCCATAAAGACGGAAGAAATTCTCAACTCAAACTTGAAGAAAGCATCAGACTTCAAAACCAGTCGTAGATCTTTGAAGTAAGACTGTTATGAATTCAGAAGTCACATCCAAACAAAAAGATCATTTATATTAATGGTAACTAGATTAAAAAAAAATTAATCCTGTCCCTCAGGCTTTGTAAGTGACTGGGGAAAAAACAGCGCAAGGATAGTAATAAGCCTAAGTGAAACACCACAAACTGCTAAGGGAAGCAAAAGACCCAAGGAAACAGCCTTTTTGGTACATTAGGAACAAAAGGAATCCTAACAACAGCACAAAGTCCATCACTTGACAGAAATTCTTCAGCGTAGAGAAATTTACAAAAGGCAGAACCGTTCAAAAGCCAGCTCTAACAGGCTCCAGGGACGCGTGGACACGCAGCGATAAACATCGGTTTTCCCAGTAATAACCAGCAGAGATAAATGACGACAATTACGGCTAGCAAACGGAGCGCTGGATGCAGCTGAAGCAGGCACAGGTCATCGAGGGCTTGGCGAGAGAAGAGAGAGCCCAGGAGAGCCACAAGAAGCATTCAAGGAGTAGGAAAGCCTCACAAAGAGAATGCGTGCCCTACCTCCAAGTGTTATGTCTCAAACTTGTCTTTGTTAAACAAGCACAGTGCACAGGTGCTTTACGGAAATGCAAATGGCTTTTTGGCTGAGGAAAGCTAGTAGGACTGCCAGCCTGAAGCTAGCAGTCACCTCGTTTAGAAAAAATGGCACCTCCTTCTAACGAGCTCCGGGGAACCCAATTAACAGCGTAACTGGAAGAGGCTGCCTTGCTGGCAATGTTTCAAGACGGTAACAAATGGGTTTTCTACATAATGTCTGCTTGTTCCGGGAGGTTTGGACTTACAGCCTATGGCATTTGGGTCCTGGGGTTTGCCTCATACAGGTTGTTCTCCACAGCTGGACCAGGTTCCTCAGAGCACCCACCAGCTCCTCGTGCGTGAAACCCCTCTGAGCAAACACCAACGCAGCACAGGCTGCTGCTTAACACCAGCAGCGCAGCTTTCCAAACTCCCCTCTCCTTTCCCCCTCCAGCGGGCTGCTCGTGTTCACCTCAGGCCTTCCACAACAAAGCCCACTTTGCACGGATCGCCGTGCACTTTGACAGCCCCAAGGCACTCTCTGGGGCGCCTGTCCCGGCTGGGACCGCCACCTCAGCCTTGACTCACCCTTCAACGAAGCCAAACTCCTCCGTCAAGCCTGACGGGGAGCCCCAGCACCTACCGGGCAGCGCTGACAGCCGCAGCCTCTCCGCTCCCTCAGCGCCCCGCCGCCGCCTCCATTAGGCGCCTCGCCCCGCCGGCTGCCGATCTCCAGCGCCGCGCAGCACCTGGGGGACAGCCGGGCGTCAGGGCGGCCCCCGGCACCGCAAAAACCCCCGGCAGGGCTGGGGACATGGCCCCGCTCCCCTCCCACCGCCACACCGAGCGCGTGTGTGTATATATAGAGGGGGGGGGGAGCCCGGTCTCGGCTGGCTCCGTCCCGTTTCAAGGCACGGAAAGCGAAGTTGCTCGCCCTGCCCGTGTGCCCCCCATACCCCCGGCTCTGTCACAGCCCAACCGCGCCCCGTTCCCCCCTCACAGAGCCGGGGAAGGGGTGCTCGCAGCCGCCCCTCTCCTCAGGGCCGGCCGGGGGAGCGCCTCGCCTTCTCCCCGGGGGTCTCCCGTGGCCGCTTGGGGTCGCCTCCCGCAGCCGCCTCGCCCCCCTCTCCTCTCAGCCCCGCCGCCTGTCTCCTCCTCCGCCGCCGCCGTTTTGCGTCTCCGGGAGTCGTCCGCTGCCGGCGGGGCGGGCGCTGAGCCGTCGCCGAGTCCCAGCTCCGCCGGCCGCCCGGGCCCTCGCCTCGCAGCCCGCGGCGCCCACTCGCATCCTCCCGGCGCCTCGCAGCCTCCTCCCCCGTCCCCGGGAGGGTTTGAGAGCCGGGCAGGGCCGGGCAGCGGCGGGCCGTGGTGCCTCAGCCTCCCCCGGCAGGGAGCGGGGCGGAGCCGCTCCGCCCGGCAGGCGGCGGCCGGCCCGGCCCGGCTCGGCTCGCCTCGGCTCAGGGCATAAAGGCGCTGAGGGCGCCCGGCTCCCCGACCTCGGCTTCTTCTCCAGCCCCGAGTTCCCCTCAGGTGCCCGGTGCTGAGGGAGGAATGCCCTCCGGGGCTGGCTGGGACACCCCCAAAACCTTTGGAGAAAAAACAAACAAACAGCGAACAAACAAAAAACCCACCCCCAACCCCCTTTTTTTCCACCTCCAAGTTGAATAAAGAGGAGCTCTTCCTTCAGTACGTGTCCAGATATCTTAGTCTACGTTTTGCTTTAACTCCCACTACGTACTTCTCTTCAATACGCTGTGCTTCCACATACCGCTGCTTTTAGCAATGTTTTTACCTCAGACGCTAAAAGTTGATCTTTTCCCCAAGTCAGAAAAAACAGAATGGGGCTTCTGGGAACCCTTAGCTGTGACAGCTGTTCATGTCCAATCGAGATTTACGCCTTTATATATATTTAACTGTGAAGGTCTTCTTCTCTCCCGACTAATAACGGGGAGAAGTTTGCCCAAAACTTCGAAGAGCAAAAGTTTTGATGCCAGGAACGCTCCTGCTTCCTCGTTGCCTGTCATTCCCTATTAAGTATGAAATTTTCCAGTTGCAATGCAATGAGCTGACTGTGGTTCCATAGGTAAAGATGCATTTAGGATACCAGGTTTTCAACATCGTCTTGAAGTGGATAAGAAGAAACACATTTTTGCCTCAGTGATATGTTTTTTTCCTCTCCTTTGCCTGGAGATGCAATGAAAGCTTCCTGTTGTCCGCTCAACACAGGCATCTTCTTCACGGTAGCTTTTTAAATACAGTGCTAACAACACAGCTCTTTGTTCCCTTCTGTACATCTACTGAAACGCAGATTAGGTGCCAGGTGTAGGTCAGTCTTGGAAAAAGCTGCCACCCCTAACACACTGACGGAAACGTCGGCATTGAGTTGCACCTGGCTCACGATTTGCCAGTGTTTGCCTAGAAAGCTCCATGGTTTATATAGCATAGATAGATCCTGAAACAATTGAGAAAAGTTAGACTTGGAGTACTGTGTCCAGCAGTTCTGGGCTCCCCAGTACAAAAAAGACAGGGGTCTCCTGGAAAGAGTCCAGCGGAGGGCAACAAAGACGATAATGGGGCCTGGAGCATCTCCCCTGTGAGGAAAGGCTGAGAGACCCGGGGCTGTTCAGCCTGGAGAAAAGACTGAGAGGGGATCTCCTCAATGTGTATAAATATCTGAGATGTGGTGGACAGAGGGATTTGGCCAACCTCTTTTCAGTGGTTTGTGGGGACAGGACAAGGGGCAATGGCCACAAAATGGAGCCCAGGAAGCTCCGCACCAACATGTGAAAGAACTTCTTCACGGTGAGGGTGACGGAGCACTGGGACAGGCAGCCCAGGGAGGTTGTGGAGTCTCCTTCTCTGGAGATATTCAAGGCCCATCTGGATGCCTACCTGGGCAACCTGCTCTAAGGAACCTGCTTTGGCAGGGGAGTTGGACCCGATGATCTCTGGAGGTCCCTTCCAACCCCTACAATTCTAACAAAAAGGACTGGTTCATATTCATACTGGTGCCTCAGTGGTGGAAGACGCTTATTAGACTGGCCTAGAAACCTGAAGTAATGTGCTCAGGAGTGCTAGCTAGCATCCCAAAAACTCAGCCCAGTAGAATGCAGTCACGGGAGAAAGATGACAATGCACTTAAAACAGATTAGGAAAAAAGCTAGGAAGCAGAAATGGATATTTTTATGGTGTGTACTCTTTTGAGCACCTCAGAAGTTCTTGCCACCTGTCTCGTCTGTGATTCCTCAACTTCATGTTCATTATATAAAGGATTTCTCAAAAAGTCACTTTAGAGAACAAGAAAAGCAAACCATATACACAATCCCATTAAAAATGTCAAGCATAGATAAAAAACATCATACGATGGGTGAACAATGTCTAACGGGTAGGCCTCAGAGGGTTATGGTAAATGGGGCTACATCAGGCTGGTGGCTGGTCACCAGTGGGGTCCCCCAGGGCTCCGTTTTAGGGCCAGTTCTTTTCAATGCTTTTATAAACAATTTGGATGTAGGACTAGAAGGTGTTTTGAGCAAATTTGCTGATGACACTAAACTTGAAGTTGTTGACTGTTGAGGGTGGAAAGGCCTTGCAGAGAGATCTGGACAGATTGGAGAGCTGGGCGATCACCAACCGCATGACATTTTACAAGAGCAAGTGCCGGGTCCTGCACCGGGGACGGGGCAACCCTGGTTATATGTACAGACTGGGCGATGAGATGCTGGAGAGCAGCTCTGCAGAGACGGATCTAGGGGGGTCATGGTTGACAGCAAGTTGAGTATGAGCCAGCAGTGTGCCCTGGCAGCCAGGAGGGCCAACCATACCCTGGGGTGCATCAAGCACAGCACTGCTAATCGGTTGAGGGAGGTGATTGTCCTGCACTGCTCCGCGCTGTGCGGCCTCACCTCGAGCACTGTGTGCAGTTCTGGGCACCACAGTACAAAAAGAACATTAAACTGTTGGAGAGTGTCCAGAGAAGAGCTACGAAGATGGTGAAGGGCCTTGAGGGGAAGACATATGAGGAGCGGCTGAGGGCACTGGGCCTGTTCGGCCTGGAAAGGAGCAGGCTGAGGGGAGACCTCATCGCGGTCTACAGCTTCCTCATGAAAGAATCATAGAAACACAAGGTTGGAAAGGACCCACAGGATCATCTAGTCCAACCATCCTTCTATTACCATTACTACCTATTACTAAAATAGCAGTACGCACAAATGAAAGCTTAAGAACACTTTCTATTACTATAAAAATAAATAATTTGTAATACATGGTTAGTAATATTTAGCAAACAGTGTGCTACCACCATCACAACAGCCTATTACCCCTTCTAGCTTCAGAGGCATCCTTATACATCCAAAATAGAGAGGAGGATATCAACTGTATGGATCTCTCTCAGCAGTGGTTTCACAACAATTAGAAGGAAGAAACAGTTGCTGAGAAGCCACAACAAGCTCAAGTTAATTTCTGGACTTTGAATAATTACTCCTTAAGTTCTCTCTTTCTCCATACAGTAGAGCACGCTCCTGACTAACTTGTACAGTGCACTCTGAATAGGAGAGATTTGTTTGCCTAAGCTAAAGGAAGAAATAGAAAACCAAGAAAGCTACTTAACTTTTAACACTTAAATTAAATGTTAAGTTACAAAAGTTCACAGGCCATGAGATAACATAAATAAATCCCTTCTCGAGCTAAAAGATCTCATTTTTTTTTTTCAGGAGCGGCCTCCCTGAATCTAAATAATCCTCTCACAGGCAGAACAGAGTGTCCGTTCTAACTCTTTATCAGATGTGGAAGAAGAGATCGAGATGACCAGTGCCTAAAAAAAAGAGGCACTCTCTTTTTAAGGCAGACTGATCGGCACAACAAATTTTATCTGTTCTCAAGCACAAGCAACTCTAAGATAAATGGGTTCAAGGATCTTCAATGTGAAGAGTGAATATTCAAGCGTATACTGGGAACACCTGACTTGGACCATGGACGCCTCACACAGATTTCTGAGGAGTTCGGACAACTCTGAAATCATCTTTTACAGGAAGAGACCAGAGAATTTGACTCAGTGTAAAACTGGCACAGGCAGAAATCTCCCCAGTTACAGATGCTCAAGCGCATTAGTTAAAAAGAGATTAGAGTGTGACTAGAGAGAAGTCTCAAACTCTTGTTATATACTTAAATTTCTCTCCAAGGATGGAACAACTGCTATCACCGTGCATGACTGGCTGTAGAGGGAGAGAGCGAGTGAAAGACTTAGAAAAGCACCTTCCCTTCGTAGTCCTCCCGCTCCCATAATGGTTCCCAAGGAAAACTACTGACAGACTAAGGTTAACTGCTTTGAAAGGGCTGTGTGGGTGGACCCATTGTCTTCAAGTTCAAGCTTTTTCCTGCAGAAACTGCCAACAGTTATGCCAAATATAACAATTGTTTTGCAAGGTGGATAAACGTCTTCCAGACTGAAAGGGAGAAGTCGTACTGTTGTTGTCTGTGAACAGACAGCTAAGCAGTGAAGAGCAATGCTAAACAACCACGATACCCCAGAACACACAAATACTGCGTAACAGTGACAGAAAGTGCTAGAATTCAAAACAAAAATTACCTCCACCATATCGGTTTTGTCGTAGTCTTCTCTATGGTTGTAAACACACTGATTAATGACGCCATATACTTTTTCCAGGTGATAAATGTCAAATCCCTTCGTTATCTCAGTGACAAAGCATAACAGTTTCTGAAGACAACAATGGAGCAAAACAACAACTTTAGAATAGTACAAGATCCTTTGAATACGCTCTATATGTTTTCGGAGGTTGAACAGTAACAATACAAGTGAGAGCCTACTTTTTCTTACGCTATTAAATAAAATGTGACACTTCAGAGAACAGATTAAATATCCCATGAGATTTCAGCAGGGAAAATGAGTTAATTTTTCATATTTCAGAGAAAGGAAAGGCTGAAATTTCGGACAATCTTTTACTACTAACCAATCTATCACATCAATGGTTGTAATTGCAAGTCGACTGCTCCCAAAGCAGCAGGGAATGACACGATCCTCCTTGTAGGACAGCTGCTGCCACAGCAAAGCCACTGTTGCATTTCATTAGAGTAGCATTGCAGCAGCGCGGGGCGCTGTAAAAAGGCTGCAGATCTTGTAGATACAGCTGTGCCAGCTGGAAAAGGAAGCACCTTTAGGTGATTACCTTTACCCACGTGTGCCATGCCTACAACTCTGCTGGCAGAACAGGTTGCTCAAACGCCCAGAGCAAAAGTGGATTAGTTTGCTCAATCCTACCTTTAAATTCAGGGGTGGGTAAATAGCAAAGCGACTGCTTGTAGCAATCACCTCTCTCTCACACAGTAATTTCTATTACCAAAGATGCAGAGATGATAATCTCTGGCACAGCAACAGTGACAAGCTAGTGGCAGCACCTTCTTCCACTGCCACAGCTGTCCATTACCTGTGTGAGCCTGCAAGCATGTAGATTTAGGGAGCAGCCATACCAAATGGAAATACTACTGCCCCCTGGAAATAATGCTGCTTATCATCTTATCAGCAAACTCTGCCTCCCTCATGTGTATATATATATATATATATATATATACACACACACACAATATAAGAAATTCTAATACTGCACTTTCAAGGAATTTCAGAAAAGTAGTCACTTCTCCATGGCTAGCTAGTTTACGTCAACCTGCTAACTTCAGGTTTAAAATCATCACTGCAAGAAATAAAGATCCTTTTCAGGTTCTTAATACATCAAAGCATGAAAAAAAATCCCCAAATAAAAGCCCTCAAACCCATCATAAGAATTATGAATCATTAAAATGATATCCATAATAGTACTAGCAGGTTGTCAGTGTGGTATTTTAAAATTCAGCAAGGCCTTTTGTCTGAAAAATTAGGCAAAGAATCTGTCTCCTAAACTACAGATGACCAGAAGCAAATGGTAGCCTACAGAAATCTCCATGAGGTATGGAAACTAAACAGTCACAGTGCATTACAGGCTGAATTATTTCACTATCTGTATGTCCTTCCAATTAATTGTTTTAATTGGCATTGGTTAACAATGGGCTTAATTTGCAATTTTACATGACGCAGGAATATGTCCTGTTTGAGCATTAAAAAAAAGGTGAAATTAGACATACTTTGAGCTCATAGCGATCCACGATAACTATGTAGTCTGTCTCCGTAGGGACTTGTACAGTGTTCTCATCACTTATCTGTTGCTGGTCTTCTTCCCAAGAACGTTCAGGAGTCACCGCTTGAAATACCCAGGAATCTGGAAGGACACAGATTTCTTCAGTCAGGTTTTCTGTTTATCTAGAATACAGTCTCAGTGAAGTATCCTGTACCTGCCAAACAGTCTCTTTCTACAAATACAGAGACAGAATTGTTATCGTCTTCACTGAGAAATACTTGGCTTCTCCCTTCTTTCCAGCTAAAGTCACTGCTCCATAAAAATTAGAAACTAAGACAAAAAAAGCAAACAAAAATACCCACAAACAAACCAAAAGCACTAATGAAAAGCTTAATAGTGGAAAAAAATAGTCATGTTGCCAATTCAGGGCTCAGAGTCTCAGAGAGCGTGATGAAAGGTGACCCCCAGCTGGCTGCTGGAGGAAGCTGAGGCAGCGTTCAGCTCTAACCTTTGCCTTCTTGGCTGGCATCTTTGCACTCCTGCTGTCAGTGGGTGTTGAGTGTCCTTCCCCCCAGCCTCAGAACGTGCCCTCAGATGTAGGCAGCGTTTAGCAGCTAGAATTCACTCAAATATAAAGAGTACAAATCATGCGTTTTCTGCTTTTGCTTTGGAACTCCTAGCTTGAGGTTTTCCTGCAGGCCATGAGGTTTCTTGCAGCAGCAGGGATGAGTTCTGTTAGCAAGAGGCTGTTCTGTGCTTCGACTGTGGGAAGACGAATGGTTACCTGTGCACCGTTAAATAGAACTTGACACCTAGCACACCGCACTTGCAGCCTGTGGGGTGCTTTAACAAGCAGGTAAATCAGCAGAGGCTGTTTTGCAGCCGGGGTGATGCTGGGTGATTAAAAAGCAGGGGCAGAACAAGGAGTTTCTGGTGTTCATTCTTGCTTGTCATCTGACTCTCCACTTCCACTGTTCTTTAAAAAAAAACAAAAACAAACAAACAAAAAAAACCAAGGGGTAAGCATCTTAACATCTTTATTATAAATGGAAGGCACAAAACAAGCCAGCAACAGAGACTGTCCAAGAGAAATACGTGGTGCTTTATAAACAAACAAGGAAGTACCCTTAGGCGGGTGTGATAATCCTCCTCTAACGTGTTTTTGGAGTGCAAAAATAGATTTGTTCCTTTCTTGCTCTTCTCTCCAGGACAGAGGCAGAATAGCCAACTGCAAAGTTAGACCAGGGAAGTCAGTTTGTTCCATACTGAGAAAGACAAGCCTGTAAAACAAACTAGACAGATTTTCTTGGTACTATTTATCTTCCTTCAGCAAAGGCAAAGCTTATGCCACTTGTTGGTGTGTATTTCCAGAATTTGGGAAAAAGGCTTTGCTCTCTTCGAGAGACTGATAACTTGATTTGATTAACTGAAGAAAGCTGGAAAACTGTTCGTTCCTCATTATTTTTCACTTGTTACTTTCTTTAGGGTTACTTTTAAAAAGAAGATTTCACTGATCACAAGCCAGTAGAAGACTTTCAGCCCAAGCAAGGGTGAAGACAGCTCTCTCCAAGAGCAGAGGAAGTCCCTGTGGAGAGAACCCGAGCTTGTTAGCAGAACTCGTCGGCATGTCTAAACAAGGAGACGATTGCTACTTCTATTTCTATTCTACCTGTACCAAGGTATGGCTGGCTTTCCTTTGCTTTGCTTTTTTTCCCCATTTTTTTTCAGGAAGGAGTAGATTAGGAGAAGGAAGCACACTGGTCTTTGGTTAACTTGAGAACCAGATAGATTCTGAATTCAGTTGTAGCAACATTAGGCAGCAGCATGGCCATTTTTGAGGCTGTACTATATTTTCCTTGTTGGTTTCCTTTTGGTTCCAGGGAGACAAATGTGCCTACCGCCACTGCGAAGCTGCTCTGGGCAATGAGACGGTCTGCAAGCTGTGGCAGGAGGGTCGTTGTTTCAGGAATGTCTGCCGATTCAGACACATGGAAATTGACGTGAGTGCCTAACGATGTGTTCTCAAAATAAATCAACAAAAGCCTTTTTCAGTGCTGTAGGTGTACTGATTGTGCTTTTGCAGGATAGATTTGTTTGCTTCCAAGTCATACTGGTTTCTGTTACCAAGAGAGGGGGTGGGAGGAAGCAGAGGGAAATAAAATCAATGCCTTAGGTGTGTCTTAGCAAGATATATATATATATATTTTTATTAGATGCTGACAGTTTTCTCAACAGATGCAGAATAGCTGTTAAATAGACTGCTAAAACCTGCTGGAGCAGGGGGGTAATAAACAGGCTGTTCTATCCTCATGGGAGCAGGCTTGATAATGAACTATCAGGTCTCTTCTGACCCACAGTCCTTCAGATAACGCTGTTCTAGCTGCCTGGGGTAGGAAGTGGGGAAAGTTAAAGGTGCAGAAGAACTAAGTCTCCAAGAAGTAGTTCTAGACAGGGTTAACCTAGGCAATTTCGGATGTTCTTTTTCCCTCTGAATAATCCTAGTATAATCCTAGGTGTATTAGTTTAAGCCACCCTCAACTGATGTCTGAGAGTGCCTGTCTTCTCAAACTGAATGATGACAAATCTAAATGTGCATAGTGGTTGCAGCTTATGCAAACTTTGTGAATATGCCCAGAAATACTACACTTAACTGAGAAACTGACCTTTGGAATGATGTTTCAGCACTGTGTTGTGACAGCTGTCGTGATCTGGAGCTGTGCATCTCTTTGCAAGCCTCAGGTGCATGTTATCACGAGCTTTTCTTTCTTTCTGTCTTCAGAAAAAGCGCAGTGAGATTCCTTGCTACTGGGAGAACCAGCCGGGAGGCTGTCAGAAAGCCAACTGTGCTTTTCATCATGCAAAGGGACGTTACATCGATGGACAATTCTTCCCACCAAGCAAGAGTGAGTTTAGGTCCTTTTTCTTTAAGCGCTGAAGAACTAATTTGGAGTATTACTTAGTGGGTGCCAATCCTGTAGGGGGCATCAGGTAACTGTTCATTTGTGAGTGCAGGAAAAGGTCTGCAGTCATAGGTGGTCAGTTAAACCGAGTGTACTGCTGGTGTTTGTTTTCTGCTTTCGTGCTCAGCTTCTCTTGGCTTTGTGTGATGTTTGCCTTGCAGTTTGCTTCCTGTTGTTTCATCTTTTGCTGGGTGGTAGGGAGATGTGTTGTTGTTCAAAGGGAAGTCATTGTTCCCGGTGTAAACAGTGATGGGATGGGCAAAAGGAGATGCTGAATTCATTGTCTGTGCGGGTTATCTGCCTTTCCTACCACCTCTTTGCTAAATTGTGGTCAAAGTTTTAAACTGCCATATTACCGATGATCCTCCTCTTCCTCTAGCTACCCTGCCAAGTCCGCCTGAGTCCGCGGACGATGCTTTGAAAGTGGCTCAGATGTCACTGCAGCAAAAGAAACTTTCTGTCCAGTCAAATCCCTCTCCACAGCTAAGGGTGTTGAGGGAATCTGGAAACAGCACAGATCCCACGGCCTGCTGCAGCTGAGCAAACCAAGATACCAGGGTAATGGTGAGAAGCTCCTATGACAGTGTTCCCACATCGCACAACTGAGGAGTGCAGAAAAATATTGCTGCCAGCAGCTGATACCAAAAACAAGGTCTACGTGACTGCTAATCACAAGGGGACTGTTTTCTTGCAGGTGGGGTTGTTTTCTTGCAGTTGTTTGTCTGAGTGCTCTTGACCAATAATCTTGTGTGAAACACTGTCCACCCCTGTTAAGTTCTCTATAAAAGCTAGGCTATTCGGGCAATAAAATGGAGCATGATCTGACTCTACTGTGTGTCTGTCGTGCTTTCGGCCGTGCTTCCTGCAACATATGGCGCCCGAACAGGCTGAGACCTGAACAGGGCCTTAACAGGACATCGCAGCGGGAGACCTGAACAGGACCTGAACAGACATCGCACCGGAGCAGGACATCGCAGCACCGGAGCAGACATCGCAGCCGAGCACGGACATCGCAGCGGCGCCGGGGCAAACATCGCAGCGCAGCGGGACACCAGCGGCGCCGGCACATCCGACCGCAGGTAGACCAGGAGACCAGCGGCGCCGGGACCGGCGGCGCCGGGACCAGCGGCGCCGCGATCTCGCCGCGCCGTCGGGACTTCGGAGCGCCCATCCGACCGGCGCTTGAGCAGACCGGACACCGGCCCGGACACACGGTACACAGGCCTCACGGTGAGACGCGGTACTCCCGCTGAGAGACGCGGTAAACGGTGGGACACGGGGTTTCGCGGCGGGACGTGGAATTGCGGAGGGCCGCGGGGAATAGAGTTGCGGCGGGACGTGGAATTGCGGAGGGCCGCGGGTAAACGGAGTTGCGGCGAGACGTGGAATTGCGGAGGGCCGCGGGGAATAGAGTTGCGGCGAGACGTGGAATTGCGGAGGGCCGCGGGGAATAGAGTTGCGGCGGGACGTGGAATTGCGGAGGGCCGCGGGGAATAGAGTCGCGGCGAGACGTGGAATTGCGGAGGGCCGCGGGGAATAGAGTTGCGGCGAGACGTGGAATTGCGGAGGGCCGCGGGTAAACGGAGTCGCGGCGAGACGTGGAATTGCGGAGGGCCGCGGGGAATAGAGTTGCGGCGGGACGTGGAATTGCGGAGGGCCGCGGGGAATAGAGTTGCGGCGAGACGTGGAATTGCGGAGGGCCGCGGGTAAACGGAGTCGCGGCGAGACGTGGAATTGCGGAGGGCCGCGGGGAATAGAGTTGCGGCGAGACGTGGAATTGCGGAGGGCCGCGGGGAATAGAGTTGCGGCGAGACGTGGAATTGCGGAGGGCCGCGGGTAAACGGAGTCGCGGCGGGACGTGGAATTGCGGAGGGCCGCGGGAAAAAGAGTTGCGGCGAGACGTGGAATTGCGGAGGGCCGCGGGGAATAGAGTCGCGGCGGGACGTGGAATTGCGGAGGGCCGCGGGAAATAGAGTTGCGGCGGGACGTGGAATTGCGGAGGGCCGCGGGAAATAGAGTCGCGGCGGGACGTGGAATTGCGGAGGGCCGCGGGTAAACGGAGTCGCGGCGGGACGTGGAATTGCGGAGGGCCGCGGGAAATTGACGTGATCACGGTGCGACGCAGGCCGTCCGGAGTCGAGTTGCTACGGGAGATAAGAGGCGTCACCGAGCAACAGCGGGGCGGAGATTGCGTAACCATGGAGGCGGAGGCGGCCGTGAAGCTTCTCTCTAACATTCTCACTATGAGAGGCGTGGCTTGCAGTACGAAAAAGGTTAAATCATTGGTAACTTGGGCCCAGAAGGAGGGCTTTCTGAAAGAGACCCCCCAAAATTTTAGCCCGGAGGAGTGGCGACTCATAGGAGACCGTTTATGGCAGACATCTACCAAGAAGGGGAAGTTTGATACGGATTTATGTAAAACCTGGCGTTTGGTGATTGATGCCCTAAACGGTCTGAAGGCCGACCGCCAGGTTGTCATGGCAGCGACGCAGGCTTTGTCAGCGCAGTCTGGGGCTCCTAAAACATCAAGTACGGAATCCGACACCTCGTTATCACAACTGTTTCCGGTGGATCCTATGCTGACCCCGGTCCGAGGCATGACCTCTTCAATAAAGGATTCGGCTGCAGCTATTGCTAAGGGACTGTCCGAGCCCGGTGCGGATGCGGCCTCTGACCTGCCCTCTTCACCTCCTGCGCCGGAAAAGCTCGATGCGAGGCCCCCGGCATCCGCGCCGCCGCCAGGGGACCATAAATCCACCCAGGGTGTCTCTCCCCCGCTATCGGTCACCCCGGCTTCATCAACACCAATGTCAACTAGGTGGTCGGCTATCATACGTGACGCCATCCTCGACGGAGATTTGCACGCCTCCTCCTCCTTGGCATGTCCAGTTATTGTCGACTCTGGACAAGGCACCGGATCATGGATGCCACATGATTGGAAGCTTCTACAACAAGCCAGGAAAACAGTAACAGATTATGGATTACATTCCCAAGCAGCACAACAGATAATTCATTGGATCTTCCAGGCAGATCTGATGTGTCCCTTCGACTGCCAAAACATAGCACGCCTGTTGTTAACTCCCTCTCAACTGTTAATTTTTGAAAGAGAATGGCTACGGTTGGCGCAAATTGAAGCGAGTCGTCCGCGTCAGACGGGAGACCCCCTATATGGCACCACAGTTGAAATGCTAACAGGAACAGGCCCGTACTTCGATCCTCAGCTTCAGTTGCAATTCCCAGAGATTGTTCATCGGACAGCTGCACAGCTTGCCCTACGAGCTCTTTTTGCCCTCCCTGGGGAAAAGAAAGCTCCTCCATTTGCTTCGGTTCACCAGGCCCAGGGTGAATCTTATGCCAAGTTCATCGACCGATTATGGACAGCAGTAATGGATCATCCTGACCTGTCATCAGACATGAAACGGAGCGTGCTTAAAATGCTTGCCTTTGACAACGCGAACGCAAAAACCCAAAGCATCCTAGCTACGCTACCAAAAAATGCTCCCATTGAAGAGATGTTGGAGAGGGTAGAGCGTGTTGATCAGTCCAAGCAAGCAACTGTGATGGCTCAAGCTGTCGCATCGGCCCTTGGTGATCCTTTGGCTGCCATAGTATCCCGATCCAATGGTAGTCCATCGAGACGCAACTCCCAAGAGCAGTGGCGGTGTTATCGATGCGGGAGGCTCGGCCATCTCAGAAGACAGTGTACAGCTACCCCCTGGTGCGACCTATGTCGTTCTAATACACATGCTACATCGGTGTGCAGATATCAGGGAAACTCCAAGAGGAGCGCGATCGGCCGCGCGACGACAACAGTAGCCGCAGCACAGTCAGACGGGGCGGATTTCTTGACAGCAGTGCCCCTGCCACCAGAGGAAGCCTCGGGGTGGACCTGGCAACAGCAGTAAGTGTCACGCTTTCCGATAAGTCTGTAGCGGCCATTCCTACGGGGATCCAAGGCCCACTATCAAATACACCATTAGGCGGCTTGCTATTAGGTAGATCCTCTGTAGGCCTTAAAGGATTGATGGTCATTCCGGGGGTTATCGATGCTGACCACGTAGGAGAAATTAAAGTCATGGCATACACGCTCAACCCACCCCTCTTTATTCCAAAAGGTACCAAAATAGCCCAACTTGTCGCACTCCAGAATCATCAACCCTGTGCGGGGGCACAGGTCGACCGGGCAGGAGGCTTTGGCTCCACGGACCATGTTATCTGTTTCACCAGATCTCTGGCCTCCCGACCCATGATGAATGTGACATTATCCATCGGATCACACCAAATTACTGTCACCGGTATGATCGATTCTGGTGCGGATGTTACGATCTGCAGCACCGTGATATGGCCAAAACATTGGCCACTAACATCTCCAGCCACTGGAATTACGGGAGTTGGCGGCAGCTCAGCGACATATCTCAGCGCACAGGTTGTGACGTTGAAATTCCAAGAGAAAACAATTTCAGCTAGACTGTACGTGATGGCATTGCCCGCAAATCTTCAAATGTTAATCGGAAGGGACATACTTTCTCAGCTTGGGGCGGTGATTACTACCGACAGCAAGGATTTTCCTTAGTGGCCACTGCTGCGCAACCGCCCACCCTAGCCTTGACATGGCACTCCGATCGGCCTATCTGGGTGGAGCAGTGGCCGTTGACGACAGACAGGTTGCAGCAAGCACAGACTTTAGTTCAAGAACAGCTCCAAGCAGGACACATACGCCCGTCCACAAGTCCCTGGAACACGCCAATTTTTGTGATTCAGAAGAAATCAGGAAAGTGGCGACTTCTACAAGATCTCAGAAGAGTAAATGACCAAATGCAAGCTATGGGGGCCTTGCAACCTGGTTTGCCATCTCCAACCATGCTGCCTGAGCATTGGTCCCTTTTGATCATAGACTTAAAGGACTGTTTTTTTACAATTCCCTTAGCGGACAAGGACTGCCAGAGATTTGCCTTTACGGTACCTGCCGTTAACAAGCAAGCCCCGGCAAAACGCTACGAATGGCTCGTGCTTCCCCAGGGTATGAAGAACTCCCCCACGCTATGTCAACTATATGTAGCCTGGGCTTTGGAGCCAATTCGAACAGCATGGTGTGATGTCATTATTTACCATTATATGGATGACATTCTGTTTTGCAGGCCGGATTGCTTCCAGGATTCCGATCTACACTTTATTCAGCGTACCCTGGAAGACAAAGGACTAAAGATAGCTCCAGAAAAGGTTCAGCGGAAACGACCATGGCTGTACTTGGGATGGAAGATATCAGACTCTTCCATCCGACCACAGAAGGTCGAAATATCTACCACTTTGCGTAACCTAACAGACGTCCAAACATTCTTGGGCAATATTCAGTGGGTCAGGCGTATCGTAGGAATTACTAACGATGACCTGGCTCTATTGTTACCTTTGTTGCGGGGTAGGAGGGCAGAACAGAGCATTACACTAACAAATGAACAACGGCAGGCCCTTTCCCGCATATCTCGAAAGGTTGCAGATGGCGCGGCTTGCAGGCGCGTCGCTAAACTTCCACTCTCTGTAATAATAGTCAATCATGTGTCTCACCCATATGCAGTGATTGGTCAGTGGCAAAAGGAAGAGGGGGGAAATAAGGGCCGACAAAAACAGGAACAGTGTGAGTCGGATGCCACTGACCCCAAAAGTAGAAATGAGATAGACAATTATGAAAGAAGGATGGTAGGGCAACAGTTTCGAATTTTGGAATGGATTTTCCTATCGATACAGCCAAAAATGAGTATCCAGACCCGGACAGAAGCCATCGCGGAATTAGTACGTAAGGGTCGCATTCGGAGTATTGATATCAGCGGCCAGGAACCCGGGGATATTAGTCTACCAATAACTCAGGATCACTTGGAATGGTGTTTACAGCAATCCACTCCTCTACAAGAAGCTGTGCTAGGTTTCCCAGGATTGGTGCATTCCCGGGCCCCAAAAGGGCCTCTATGGCAAGTTATAAGATCATATAAATGGCGAACAGTACCACAACTGTCGCCTCGGCCAGTAGTGGGGCGCACAGTCTATACTGATGCCGGTGCAGTAAGTAAGCGGGCTGTGTGTGTGTGGTATGAGAATGGCACTTGGGAAAATCACCTAATTACGGGGTCAACGGGGGATACGTTACAAACACTAGAATTGTCCGCAGTTGTTTGGGCTTGCCAACGCTGGATGCGTGAGCCAATTAATATCGTTTCAGATTCTCTGTATGTTGTCAACGTAGTGAACCGGATTGAGGACGCCTTGATACGGCAAACTAAGAAGGATCGATTGTTGTCATTGTTTCTGCAACTGCGAGATGCCATTCGAGGAAGAACTGCACCTTACTGTGTCATTCACATACGTAGTCACCAGTTCTCAATTGGATTAGCAGAAGGTAATACGCAAGCAGACAAGCTGGTGAGTATAATTACAACAAGACCAGAAAGTGACTTCATGCGTGCACGTGTGTCACATGAAATGTTTCACCAGAATGCAAAAGGTCTTCGGAGAATGTTTGGACTTACTTGGGCAGAAGCTAGAGGAATTGTAAGAGCGTGCCCCTCCTGCAGTCATCATGGGCCGGGGTTAGGCTTGGGTATTAATCCACGGGGTGTCAAGGCACTCGAGGTATGGCAAATGGATGTCACGCACGTGCCAGAATTCGGTACTAAAAGATATGTGCATGTGTGTATTGATACCTTTTCACGATTCATGTGGGCAACAGCACAGGGAGGGGAAAAGGCACTCCATGTATGCAGGCACCTGACAGTGTGCTTTGCCATCATGGGGGTACCACAGCAGATCAAGACGGACAACGGCCCAGCATATGTCAGCAAAAGGATCAGCACGTTTATGAAGATGTGGGGAGTAACGCATATCACCGGCATCCCATACTCTCCCACGGGCCAAGCAATTGTCGAACGATCACATCAAGTCTTAAAGGAACAGATAGCAAGGTTGAAGGAAATCAAGGATGTCGATGAACGACTATCCAAGGCGTTATTTGTCTTGAATCATCTGTGTCTGACTGGTGACCGAGAAGATCCTCCTATAAGTATCCATTTTCAAACCTTGAATAAAGCAGCACCAAATGTGCTGCCGCAAATAAAAGTAAGTTACCGAGATCCTGCTACAGGAGTCTGGAAGGGACCAGTCCCTGTCCTGTTCATTGGCCGGGGATATTTCTGTGTCTCTACAACAGCCGGACCGGTTTGGGTACCAAGCCGGTTCGTGAAAGCTGTCCAGAGTGTTCCAACGGATGAGGAAATTACTGACGAAAATTCTGATATTGTCAGCAATGCTTGCACTCGCGACCGAGATCAAGCAAAACAAAAATCTATGAGTGCCAGAGTTGATCAGCACGGTATACTGTCACCCTGTTTGTCCCGGGCATCACCTACTCCAGAAGAATAGTATACACAGAGACTCAAAATGATATCAGTCTTTCACTTAATAGTTCGATGAATTGTTTAAAATAAAGTATAGATGGTTGCGGGGTTTGATCACAAGGGGATTAACGATTTGATTTATGGTGGTGGTAATCATCGTGGTGTGTTGTAGGTATAACTAAAGGAGTTACCTGTAAAACTGCTGTGGCGGACTTGGTTTGCTCAAAAGAAGACGGGGGAATTGTTGAGGGAATCTGGAAACAGCACAGATCCCACGGCCTGCTGCAGCTGAGCAAACCAAGATACCAGGGTAATGGTGAGAAGCTCCTATGACAGTGTTCCCACATCGCACAACTGAGGAGTGCAGAAAAATATTGCTGCCAGCAGCTGATACCAAAAACAAGGTCTACGTGACTGCTAATCACAAGGGGACTGTTTTCTTGCAGGTGGGGTTGTTTTCTTGCAGTTGTTTGTCTGAGTGCTCTTGACCAATAATCTTGTGTGAAACACTGTCCACCCCTGTTAAGTTCTCTATAAAAGCTAGGCTATTCGGGCAATAAAATGGAGCATGATCTGACTCTACTGTGTGTCTGTCGTGCTTTCGGCCGTGCTTCCTGCAACAAAGGGGGTGATGAAAGTGGAAAACTCTGAAAATGTCCCAAGCCCTACACACCCTCCAGTTGTAATCAGTGCTGCAGATGATGATGAAGATGATGATGGTGAGCATGTGTTGGTTCTTGGAAGGAATTTGTGCTGTAAATGATTGTGTAGATCTTTGGTTCTTGAAGGAATTTGTGCTGTAAATGAATGTGTTAAATCTTTGGTTCTTGAAGGAATTTGTGCTGTAAATGAATGTGTTAAATCTTTGGTTCTTGAAGGAATCTGTGCTGTAAATGAATGTATAAATCACAGATGACCTGAGGTCTGACTAGTGATAGGGCAGGTGGTCTGGCCAGGTCACTGGTGGCTTTGTCTGGCAGTCAGTGGACAGAACCTGAAACGTTGGAGGAAAGCTTAGAACCACTCCTGGCTTTAGCTGGTCTGTTGTGTAAAGTTCTGTGTGAAACTAGGAAGGAAACTTCTTTTTTCTGTCTGAAGAGCAATGTGTTGTGTAGTAGTTAAAGCTGCAGAGAGAATCTAGAGTCCTAGATGTTTTGTCCTAGTGTATTCTACTTAGGAATTCATCAGGTCAGTGTAGCTGTTTAAAAAAACAAAACAAAACAAAACAAAACAAAACAAAAAAAAAAGAGCAACAAAGTTTTTTATATGAAGCATGGGCTGAAGTGTCACTGCATGAGCTACGTAATCATGAACAATCTGGTCTATGCATAACTGAATAGATTCTTCCCCTTCAGACCAACTTTCTGAGGAAGGAGAAGAAACTAAAACTCCCGTCCAGCAACCAGCTGCGGAAGGCAAAAATGGATTACGGGTGATTTCCACTCGCAAAGGCAGTTCTCCTACTACTAAACAAGGTATTCCAGCACCTTAGTAGGATAAATCAGAAGAACTTGACAGTGAAGTCAAAAGCAGTGTGGTGTAAAAACACAACAAAATGTAGGGGTGCTGAATGGACTCGGTTATTTCCATGATCTCATTTCTGCCATGAATACCATCATGTGCCCATTGGGTCAGAAAGGTGAACTCCTTTTCTTTACTTTTGGAGAACAAAACAGGGCCACAGCATGGAGTTGAAATGACTGCACGTGCAGCCTTGCAACCACTGTTGATAAGCCATATCTAACGATAGAGGGATCTAATATCGTGTAAATGGATTAAAATTAAAACTACATTTTTAAGCCTGAAGGATGAAAGGAGGGGCAAAATGCCCTTGGTTCTCTGGCTCTTTCACTTGTGAGGAGTGTTGACAGGCTTTATTCTAAATACTTCAGAAAGTTCCTGAGCGCTAAGAAGCCTGAGGAGCTGTGGTCCTCCGTGAGTGCCTCTAAGCCTGTCTCATGAACTGTTTCCTGTTTTCAGAGGGTAATCTGAATTTTGGAATAAAAACACTTGAGGAAATCAAATCGCAGAAGATGAAGGAAAAAAATAAGAGACACGGTGGTGAGTTAATATGCCCTACTTTCTGATCCTGTTCACGGCAGGTGATGGTGACTGGGAGCTGCTTGAGGGACAGACTTCCATTTTTAGCTGGGGGCATCAAGCAACCTGATTCTCAGCCAGCTGGTATTCTAAATGGGAGTTCAAAGGGCAACCAGAGGCAAATTAGTCACCTCTCTTATTTACATGCTCTGCTTGCTGTATTTTTGACAGTAACAAATAATTTAAACTTTTTTGTTCTTTGTGATAGTTTTTTATGCTGGGTAAACTTCCTTATGTTTTGGTTGCTCTGAACAGAAGGTTCTTCAAGATCTTCTCTTCGTCCCGTTGATTCTATGATTTTTCCAGCTCCAAAAAAGGAAAATGTCCGGACAGTGGTGAGAACTGTGACACTGTCTTCCAAGAAAGGTAGTAAAGAATGCTTTTGTTTTGATTTCATTACTCCTAAACTGGAGGGTTAAGCATTAATTAAAACAATTCACCCGTGTTAGCCTTCTGGTGCTGCCTTCTGTTCAAAACGTGCTTTTATGCTTCAAGTCCCTGGTTGTACTGGAAAGATTTGGTGCTCAGGTTAAGTGCAGTGGCAGGAGAAAAAAAAGTGTCAGTATGCAAATAGGGGGGTAACTGAAAAACAGAAGAGTAAGAAGAAGAAAGAGCTGTAGAAGACAGTGCTATATAAGAAGCAATTTCTGAAGCATTAAAGAGGCTGACAGTGGCAGGTGTGGACACAGTATGACAGGAGTTTGTGTATAAATTGTTTAGAGCTGTGCAAATGCCTTTGAAAGGGAAAAAAGTGTGGAAGTACTTTTACTCGTAGACATTCACCTTAGAAAGGACTATTTCTCAGCATTTGTACCTAATAATATTCTGCTTGCTTATGCAGCTTTGTTCTGCACAAAGTATAGCTGTCAAGCAGACTCAGATTCACTCTCTACTATCTCAGCTGGAATTTGAAGCAAGGACTGAGACTATTAATATTTTTTTCTATGTTAATTATAGTTAAAATATGAGTTTATGTGGTTTAGCTGTCAAAACAGTGTCTGACATGTTGGAGATGGGCTAACAGGATAATATTTCTGTTGGCTACTGGTTTCTGTGAAATAGAAAAAAAATTCCGTTTTGTTTTAGGGGAGGAACCTGTGGTTTGACTAGATCTTGCTGATAGACAAGGAAAACGGAAAGCCTCCGCGGGTAAGAACTTTTTATGAGCTGTTACGTAGGTGCTGCCTTCTATATATGACTGCATTAAAGAGTATTTTTGAGGTATGAAAGGAAAATACATTGCAGTGGAGATCTGTGTTGACTGCAGAAATGGAAAAAAAAAAAAAATCATTTAGCAGCTGAAAGGCAATTCTATGAAAATACGCTTGAAAAATAGAAGCTTATTGTTGACTGTTCTCAAACCTTCCTGCAAAGAAAAGTTCTTACAATATTCCTTGTTTTCTCTGAAGATGATGTAAGCACCGTTCCAGTGAAGTGCAGCCTTGCTGAAAGGCTGGGGAAGAAGGTAGAGGCTCCGGGAAATGCTGACAAAGCACCCAAGAGAGATACAGGTACTAAACGGGCATCTGGATTGGATTCCTGGGTTTTGCATTTAGTCTTTCTGTTTGTCCTTTTCCAGTGATGTTTCTTTTTGCACGTTGGCTGAGGTTGTAATCACTGGGATTCAAAGTTACCTTTCCTGTCTTGTTTTGAACTGTGAACCTGAAGTTGACATTATGCAGCCTCCCTAATTCGTTCTGTTTCTGTTTTGCAGTTCAAGTTGCCAAGTCTCTGAAGGACAGGCTGGGATTACCTCCTAAACAGACCAGCACTGAGAGAGGTAACAGCTAGATATTAAATATGTTTTCTCCTCCTTCCTTTCCATGAACTTGGACTGCTTTCATCCATCCCTAAAAACTAATTGAAACGAAAACAAAGAACTGATGCCTCTTGCTTGAGTGCTGAAGCTCTTCTGACAGCCACTATCAGAAATCTGGCTCTAGGTGTGTGTTTATTTTCTACTTGTGCCTTGTCAAGGTTTTTAGCTGCTTCTGTGAACCGTTCCGTACAATTAGAATAGAACCACTGCCAGGAGCAGGAATTTGAAATGCAGTCTGAAAAAGTACTAAAGTAAAGCAGCATTTCTGTGTAGCAGTTCTCTCTGGATAGGGCTGGTCTTCAAAATACAAGTGGCTCAGAGGAGGAGGAGAATGTTGTTCTAAGGATATTGTTCTAAGATGCATTATTGGGAACACTCAAGATTAGTTTTCCTTAGTGCTCTGACAAATTTTGGAGACTTAAAATATTGCTGGACTCTCTTTAAATGTCGGTGCTTCTCCTCATTTCTTGATGATGACAGGGAAGGCTGCTAAGCCGATGGGAGAGATCCATGTGAAAACACTGTAGGAAATCCGTCGTGAGAAAGCTCTTCAGAGACGCGAAACTCAAGCCAAAGGCGAGGCTGAAGGGCATGGTAAAACTGAAGATTCCAGCGCAGGGGCAAGACCTGCTCGTGCAGGTCGCATCAAAACTTTCTCTGAAGCCTTGTCTGAAAAAAAGAATAATCGCTTGGTAGAAGAGAAGAAAAAAGCAGGAGAATCCCATACCAAGAGCAAAATTCAGGGTGAGTCCAAGAAGCAGCTCGCTCTGTCCGGGCGAATGGATTGCACATTGTAGCCTTTCTCTCTCTCTCTCATGGGACACAAGGATGCACAAATGCACAAAGGAAACAAGTACCCAGCTTTCTTTATTTCTGCCGTTGACAAAACTTTTTTTGGTCTTTTTTTAAAGCACCTGAAAAAGAAGAAAAGAAGGCAGTGGAATTGAACCGGCCTTTTCCTAACCTTTCCTCTGTAGCTGATGTACAGGTGAGTCCTCTGTGAAGACACACATCCATTCGTACAATTTCTGATAATTCTGCCAAGTTTTGTTACTCACCGTGTGCCACCCTCTTGAGTGTGTTCTTACCCTTCAGCACCTGGTAGGAGCTGCAGTGCAGTCTAAATCCTATCGCCAGCAGCATTTCCAGACAACTCTGTACTCCTCAAACTTGGAATCAGTCTGTTTATACCACAGCAACAAAGAAACCCTGTTAGCACCAGCTGAAATCTACACGGTTAACGTGGAGGGAATTCGTTTTGTTCTTACTGACTTGATCTGTCAGACATGAAGGATTTAATACGGAAGGCCAGAGTTCTGTGTTGAAGGAAATCAATCTGTCAGTGGATACTGTATAGGGGAACTTGTATGACTTTCTGCTGCTTAAAAAGAATGGGATAAATAGATGTACAGCAGAACACCCTAGCTGTTTAAAGAAGCTTGCCGTAGTGGATATTGCAGATATGCGAGACTGTGTCCATAGTAAAGCATGGCTCTTGTTACAGGCAGAATTTTATGGAAAAAAAAAAAAAAAAAAAAAAAAAAAAACAGTAACCTGATGGATATTAATATGCTGTTCCACATAAAGACCATTTTGGAGGGATTGCTGATCAGATTTTCTTAACGAAATCTCCACGCACGGATATTTTTTTTTTTTGTCCTATTCATGCACTACTTTTCTTTCCTTCTAGCCCACTCAGCAGAGTGGAACTCGTAAATGTCCAGAGAAGAGCTTTGAAGAGAGCCGGTGGGAGAAGTGGCAACAGAGAGAACAACAAGAGAAGCTTCGGAAGGAGGAAGCTGCTGTCAAATCTACTGCTGGCTTCTTTAATACTGAACCAGCAGGGAAAGTGGCAGCTCAATTTCAGGGCCAGGAAGCTAAAAGTAAGTGTTGAAGGTTAAGAGTTCCTTAGGTTGTCTTCTGAAATACAGACAGAAATGACAATTCTCATGCTTTAACTCTGGCTGGGTGCATTTTGCCATGCAATGATACGAAGCGAAGTGTGTACTTTGTTTTTCTTAGTTTGTTTCTTTTCCTGCCAGCCAGATGTTAGGTAAGGAACGGGAGACTAGAAAATGACACTACAAATTTGGACGTTGTAGAACAACTTAACTGTGGGACATCACTGCAAGGGAGAGGAAGCTGGTACAACAGTTGCATACACTCTTGTCCTACTCTAACTGCTGCTTTTTCCTTTCCTAGAGGGAGCAGGACTTTAACTATAAAAGCTGTCTAGGTTTGTGAACCCGGCTTGCACTTAGGATTGCTATGTGTCTGAGGTTTCCCTTGTCCTGGATTATAATTTACTGTAGCTATTCGGTTTCTTTGTTCCTTTGTATGGATTGTTGGTAGACAGAGTTTACTATGTGGAAAACATTCCTGAGAATCCAGGCAACGGCGGTGTAATTCTGCTGGCCAGATGAATTTAACTGTGTAGAAGGACTGTGGAAATGATTAAGACAACCTGGATTTTTCCCAAGGCAGAGCAAGACTGTATCAGTTCTCCCTTTTACTCTAGCCAACTTGATGACATCTGCGAAGCCTTCGGGTGGGAAAGTCACTTTCCCCAATAAGAAGGCACTGAAACGTAAGGCACCTGGGAGTTATCCCTCTGCCGTAGCAGCTGTGGAACTACGGACTGCCTTGGATGCTGACATGATGGGACCTCCAGCCAAAAAAGCAGCCATGGTAAGGCCAGGGGCTAATGCAGAGATGGATCCCTTGTTAAATTTCTACCCTCTTCTAGGAGAAAAGGTGGAAAAGTCAAACGTTCTGCAGGCCTTCTGTTTCCTTTTAAATCCAGTAGCTGTCTACAGGATGCTTGTAGAACCCTTCTGTATTTATGAGATGAATGGCACTCTTTCAGTTAAGTCCGCACTTAACTGAATCTAACTTTTATCCATAACTCTCTCCAACATATCAAAAAAAGCACTTTTGAAAGTAAGGTTAGTTTTATGTTAGTGGTGGACTACAAGTGGGCATATTTGAAAGTGTTGTTGTGGATTATTAGATGTGGATTTTTACTCTGCTGTCATCTGGGCAAGTAGTGTATAACATGTGTGGCTGTAGATATGAAAGGACTGCATTTTTCCTTGCTGCAAGCACAGAATAAATTTGTCCACATCATGAGGCGGCTGTTACAACATGATAAATGGGCCTATTGTCTTGTGGCACATTTACAATTTTTCTGAGTAGATTGCAAAATACTATATTCTAAACGGTTAGGTAAACCATACTTCATTATTCTATGTTGTTCATCTGAATTGTGAGATAAGAATCGTCATCTTTTTGTTGGATTATTTCTACTTGCATGGAAGTAACAAGTCTTGCTAATGTTAAGTTTAATATTAGTGTCTCTATTATTCACTCCATGTTTGTTGTCAAAGAGCAGTAAACAAACAAGTAAATACAGTTTGAAATGTGCACTTATTTACTATTCTTTATGAGGTGAAAGAATTGCCGAAGGCATTTCTTCTTCGGATGATACTGTGTATTATCAAATACCTGTCACTACTCTACAACTAAGGATGAATTCCTCTTGAAGTCTGCATAAATGGAAATTCTGTTCTTTATGGATGAAAAATAAGCAAGAAGTAATGTAGGAAACATACAACTCAATTGGTAGGAGATGTCTGCTGATGCTCCGCAGGTTTCTACAGCTGTGACACTACACATTAAGTAGTCAATCAAACATTAGATTCTGTATGCCAAATGTATCCATTTCCAGACATAAGTACAATGTCCTGTAGCACTACAGGAGGTAAATACATTGGGTACATTTGTGATCTTTGAGAACTGGATGAAGTGTTGACCATGAATAGGAGCTAACAATTCCAATACACAAACAGAACAATGTGAGAGAGAGGACAGCAAGGCAATCATATGGGGAAGAGGGAAGAAGAAAAAAGAAAAAGAAAAAGAAAGAAAGAAAAACGGGGAAGAAAAAAAAGAACATCCCTCTCTCTCCTCCCCCCCCCCCCCCCCCCCCAGCAAACTAACACACAAAAACCACAGATCCACAGATAAGATACTGCATACGCAGCAAGGGAAGTCTCATGTTTGCTCCCCTTGTTCTCATGGGGAACTTCAGCTTGCCAGGTGTCTGCTTGAAATACAGTGCAGTAAGGAGGAAATGGTCTGACAGACTCCTGGGGTGTGTGGACACAGGTGGTGAGGGAAGCAGCAAGGGAAGGTGCCCCACTTGACCTGTTGTTTGCAAACAGGGAAGGACCTGTGGGTGTCATGATGGTTGGAGGTCTCTTTGGGCACAGCCATCATGAAGCGATAGGCTTTTTTCATCTTTGGCGAAGTAAGGAAGGCAGTTTGCAGAACCGCTGCTGCGGATTTCCAGAGGGCAGACACTGGCCTGTTTAGAGACCTGGCTGACAGAGTCCTCGGGGAGGCAGTTCTAAAGGCAGGGCGCTCCAGGAAGGCTGAACTTTCTTCAAACATGAGATCCTCGTTTGAATCAGAGAGTGGGAGTTCTATCCTGCACAGTGTTATTAGCAGGCAGCAGTGGGGGAACTCTGCTGCTCGGGACCGCTGTGCTGACTGCGCAGGTTATTCCCCGCTGGGCTTCCAGCGAATCACCAAGCACAAGGGCAACGTGCAGTGCGCCACTTCAGAGAGCACACATTGCGTGCACTTCCAAAACTAATTTTGACCATGGATAGCCCAGCAACCATTTCTGTTTGTTCACCACCTGCCCTGCCCTGCCCTGGGGAGAGGTGAATAAAAAGCTCCCGGCCGCGAGCAGCGCTCGGAGTTGCCCCGGGACGTGCCTTGGCTGGGCTGCCTCGGCTCGCTGCCGCCGGGCGTTGTGCAGCTCCTGGGGCAGGAGGTCGGCTGTGAGCTGGAAAACGCCGTCAGGCAGCAGCTGCGAGCTTAAGAAATGCCCTTTAAGCTTTGGGCTTTTTTTGGGGGTTGGGAGGGCTTCAAGGGGGGTTCGTGGGTCAGCCAGCGTCCTGCGAGCAAACCGGTGGCTGTTACATTTTAACAGTGCACCTCAACTGTGTTTTTGTTTGTTTGTTTGCTTGTTTGTTTTTCCTGAAGTTCTTCCTCAAAAAAAAAAAAAAAAAAAAAAAAGTTATTTTTTCTGGTGAATTCACTCACAACCTGTTCGCCCTCTAAACCGCCAGGATCGCTGCCTGCCATGTGCTCGCCGCTGCTGTGGGTTGAAGCGGGTTCCCGAGGCAGGGTGCGTGGGGCTGGGAAGCTGCTCCTGGAGCTCGGAGGCGAGCTGGTGGCTTGATCCTAAGTGATTTTAAGGATTTAGAGCGTTTTAAATGGAGTATCTTGATAGCCTTTGATCAGATGGCTTAAATAAACAAAGGTTATTAAAAGTGAGAAAGCTGATCCCGCTGGGTGGATCAAAGCTTCCTGTAAACGCGCTGATAAGGAATAAATAGTAGATGGGGCTTGCCGTGATAAAGTGTACAAACAGCCAAAGATCAATACTGTCGTGTGCAGGCAGCGCCAAGGTTGGTCGGTGCCAGCAGAGGATGGACGTGCTCCTTCAGTTATTGTGTGTCTTGGTGGTGTTTTAGGTTTAGCAGCGACTGCTGGGATCAGTCAGTACTTTAGGTGTTAGCTGAGCACGTGTTTCGATGATAGATGGTGGCAAATAAGCATGTTAGTAATAGACACAAGGAGACAGCGTGTGGGAAGATGCTCTTTTCAAAGTTCTTGGAAATCTGTGGCTTTATTAGTTTATTTGAAGATGGAAGTGGTTCAAGAGGAACTGAGATGTGTTTTTGGGCTATTCAGCATATTTTCCTTGAAACAGTAGATCACCGCATTTAAAGCTATGTGGTTATTCCACAAATGCTTGAAAGTCTGCTCCTAACGTCAGCCTAGAGTCCTAAATTGTGTTGTGCTGCTCATTTCTTTGTGGTGTTTGAACATTTGCCAGTTAACTGTAAATTCATGCATGTATACAAAGCTGTACGCAGACCAGGAAGCTGCTGATGCTCCAACTGAGTTTCTGGGTGTGCATTACGCTCCTCTTAAGATGTGTGTTGGGGGCTTACAGCAGTGCTTACAGTAGAGCTATTTGACCTGCAGTGTGGGTTAAGGTGAGTAACATAGAAAAGGGATTCGATGCTACTGAAACACTGGCTGTGTTACTTTTATCATAGTTAGCTTTGTTACATCATGTCTAAAACTAGACTGAAGCTCTTCAGGGCATTGTCCTGTCTTCTGTTTCTGAGAAGTACTTACACGCTTTAGGGAACTGAAGCTGGAAATACACCCTTTTGTTTCAGTCATTTCACAGTTTAGCTTTCTAAATGTCTCTTTGTTTATCAAGTCTTTAGGGTGGAGTAAGCTCTGTGTACTTACAAATTGCTGCATCAGACATGCTAAAGCAGTGTTCCATATCATTAATGGGACCGACTTGGTATTATCTGTTGTTTTCATATAAAAATCTGACAGAATCCATTCACGTATGCTGACATGGTTTGTAGAAAAGCATGACCTACAAATGAGTAAAGCACTAAAAAAATAAGTAAATTACTACTTGCTAGAAATAACCATTGCTATAACGTTGCCTTAAAATTATATGGTACATGTATATCATGCTCATCTTCTGTTGGTGATGCATGAATCTGAGTAACAGGTACTTTTGGCTGCAGGAGCTGTGTTCACAACTCTTACTGCTTGGAGCAGACTGCACAGAGAGTTGCACTAACAGCCTGCTAGTGATATGCAGATCAGAAAGTTGGGAAACTGGGTCATTTATGGGAGCTGTCAATCCATGCCATTATGATGTTGCAACTTGGATTATTGAGGGCTCTTTTTGTAACAGAGTTCCTTACTTCCTTGACACGTTAGTGAAAGTCTTCTCTCAAGACTATGGCTCTTGCTAATACATAACACAAATGGAAACAATTTCAAATACTTGCCAGCAGGCTTTGCTTCCTTTTACCTTCATGCGGATTTTTCCTGTAGCCTATGTAGTAGGGAATATTGTGTTCAGATAAATAGGGTTTGGGCAACAGGCTGTTATTTACTTCCAATATTTTACCGCACTTCAAAACTCTTCCTTGAAAACTACTGTAGAAGTTGAAATGATGCTTCAGGTCATAGTTTGATCTGTGGAATTATGAAACTCCTTGTGGTATTTGATTAAGGAGGCATTGGGGAGGCATTGGGGAGGCAAGGACAATCCCCAGACAAGGACTGTATATCTTGAAACAAGACGCTGCAACTCATGATAAGGAAGCGGCAGACGGACAGAGAAACAAATGTAAGGACTATAAATCTCAAAATTGGACATTGGAATTCATTATAAAGATACAACAAACGGAAGAATTAGCAACAACCAGCGCTTGCAATTAAGAAACATGCCAGCTCAGCAGATTCCTGACCAAAGGTGAAAAGTACACTGTGAGGAAGACTCAGGGTCTTCCTCCCAAAGACCCCTGCCCACGTCCCAAAGACCCCTGCCCACAATTCTTGGGAGGCTCTACACAGGCGCAAGGTGCCAAAAGGCTAATTAGCATGAGAAGCGAGGGAAGGGGGGGATAGATAAGGAATATGTATAGGCGCTTGTAGAATATTGATAGATTGATTGTATAAATTCAAGACTGCTTTCCGCTTTGGGTATGCACGATAGGTGGAGAGATCCCCTGTGCATCATCCAGCGCTGCAATAAAGACTATACCACTTAAAGGAATTTCGGCTTCGATCTTTGAATCATATTTGAACACTTTCTTTCTGTGATCAAAAAGCTTCCTTAAACACAGCCTCAAGCTCAATTACACCAGTGTGTTTTTAATTTTCTACGGCTGGTTATTTCTATAGCAATACAGAATAACACTGCTCATAATTCCTGAGGTGGGAGGAACTATACCAGCCTCTGAAAGGGTGCTAGCAAGCACCTCTAATTAGCTGAAAGCTTTTGAGGTATCAGCCCATTGTTTTTTCAGGGAGGGGGAAATGGGAGCCATACTTTGAAACTGAAGTGCTAGGTGCTTAATAAAATGGGTCTGCCAGAATTGTAGGTGTGGTGCTAAAATATGAAGCCTGGCATGGTGGTAGGCCTTGGTGAATCACTGGATCCATCTTTAGGTGTTGCAGAAGTGGGATAATTTGATCCTGCTGTAATATGAATGGTATTGAAATGTCCTACCAACTGAATTAGCAATGTTAACAACTATCTGAGACTCAACTAGAAAATAACCTGCAATCTCATGTATTTGCAATTCACTTTATAAACTCATTGCCATCCATTATTATGATGATGATGTAGAAACACCTAATTCAGGAATAAGGTTTTGTAAATTGATATCATGTTGTCACTGTAGTATTTCAGTGAATTGGAACAGCAGAATTCCATGGGTAGTACTTGTTAAATGTACTTGTCAGCTGGGCTCTTAACTGCATGCCAACTATGATAAGACAGCAAAGGTATACTGATTGGTGTATTTATATTGGTGTATTTATAGACGAAAGAAGGGAGTTTGCAGCCACTTTATGTACCTGTGTAGAGGTTCAGCTACGTGTAATTGTTTTCAGATTGTATGTGCAAAAAGAAGGATTTGGCAGCATTAGCCACTGCTGCCACTGTACAAATAAAGACTGTTGTGCCGTTGTACTGTTTACATTAACTATAAATACACCACAGTAGAGAGAGACTAGAAATTCCAAGCTTTTACTGAAGAGTCATACCATAGTTCTTTTTTTTTTTCTTAAGCCAAGCACAGCAAGGAGTCTGCAGACAAAACTTTGAGTGTTGTCTGCTTTAGAGCAACATCCAGCATCATAAGTTCTTGTGGAACATGACTGAGCACTTTTATCTGGTGCTTTTTCTTGCTGTAAAGATGCACCTGTAATCTTTTCTCTGAGCTTCAAGTTTCAACATATTTCGTGTCCAGCTAGTAAGAGCATGAAGTCTCTCAACTTTAACTAATTTCCTCAGCTGGTTAACTATTGTGGGAATAGAAATGTTGTTTTTGCAGAGTTACATTGTTTAGAAGGAGGGAATGTGGTACTGAGATATGCTTACAGTGATAAGAAAGTTTAGCAGGCGACCTAGTGAAATGCAGACAACCAGACTCCTTAGGACAATTAGGTGAAAATCACGGTGTCAAGTCAAGTCAGATAAGTGAAGAAACATTACCACTTCAAGCAGTAAAAATGTCAAAAGAAATTTGAAATTTAACAGGCTGGCAACTGAAGGCCATGCATTGTTTGTGAAGCATCAGATAGATTGTGAACCTGGATTACCCACTCAGTGGGGAAACAGGGGAGGGTCCTGCCATCAAAAGGTATATAAACTGTGTTTTGGAACTAGTAGATGCGCTCTCTCCTGCTTGTGGGGCGCCCGCCATTGCAATCGCGAATAAATTACTACTTCACTGAGATCCTCGCCTGAGCCTAAGTTATTGGCTACGGAGTGTTTCTCACAATTTGGGGGCTCGTCCGGGATCCAGTCACCTACTGGGGAGCCCCACCGCCGCAGCAGCAGGAAGGCATGCCCCGCTGATTTCAGCGGTCCTGTGCATCGACGGTGGCGGTTCTGCGGAAAGCTGACAGAGGGCCCGAGACTGGTTAAAGAGGCAGGATCCGTGAAGTAGTGGGGAAAGGAACAAGGTAGGCACTCCAGGTTTTTAAGAATTGATCCGGTAACTCTGTGCACCACCAAGGTAAGAGATATTAAGTATTGCCTTGGGGGTCGGGTATCTGGTGTATGGTAAGCCCTTGCACGGGGAAGTGCTGGCACTACACCAGGGGAATCTGGTGTACGGTAATCCTTGCACGGGGAAGTGCTTGGAAGTACACCAGGGAATCTGGTAAACTCAGGTGTGCAGTAACGCTGGCACGGGGAAGTGCTTGGCGGTACACCCCCATCTTTCAGTATGTTGGTGTGTGGTACACTGCAGAAGGGAAATTTCTGTAGCACATACTGGCGAGGGTTAGGAAAAATGGGAAAATATGAGTTCCAGGGGACAGGGAGATATCCCTGGGGGAGTGCCTACTAATAGTTCTTCCTGAAGAATGATAAGAAATTGGAAACATAATCCCAAAAATTAGAGGGATTGTAAAAGAAAAATAATTTTTAAAAGGTTAAATATTGTGTATCAGTCTGGACAAAAGAACCAATTAAGGAAACAGCAGTATTTTGGCCAAAATACAGGTCTGATGAAAATTCAGGCTTTAAATTTATGTGTAAACAAGAAGATTCCTTTTTTTAGAGAAGGAGCCAAGTTATGCTCCCTATAATCTTAATATTGAACTGGTGACAGCAGCAGTCACTCCGGGAAGGGAGACAGGGACTGTAATTAACACTGTCCCTAAAGAAGGATCGTACTCTAGGCTCTGGCAAGAATTAGAACAAGGTAGAAGAGATATTGAGAATTTTGCCTTCCCTGATACTAACAGTACTAACACTAACAGTGTATCCTCTTAGGTGAACTACCCCCTCCTCCTTACCAGCAGAGAGGTTAGGACTTTTAAGAAGGAGAGGAAGTCTTTATTCGAGGACCCCAACAGCCTAGTTGAACAATTAGACCAGTTCCTACAACCTGATTTATACTCTTGGGGGAGGGAATTATGTCTGTAAGTATGTTGTTTACAGGGAAAGAAATGGGAATGATCAGGAGGAGAGCTGCTATACAAGAATGGGAAAGAGCTCATCCTCCAGGACCAGGGGTAATACCGGCAGGGCAGAAATACCCACTTGCCAATCCTGGCTGGAATAATAATAGTGTGCAACACAGAAATCATATGAGAGACTTGGGGTCAGAATGAGAAAGTACTTGGGGATGAGACCTGAGGACCCAGTATCCCAAGGGCTCTTGAAAGTTCATTGTGTGATTAAAGCCTGGCAAAATACGCAGAAAATGCTTCAGAAGGTGGGGGGATGTAGTGAACAGTCACTGGGGGACCCTCCTGCGGGAGGCCCTGGAGGTGTGTGTCCGGAGGGGAGATAAGAAGGAAAAAAAAAAAGAAAAAGAAAGAGTGAAACTAATGGTATTGACAGTGCAGCGGGTAGTGAGGCAGAGGGTTGGAGAAAGAGGAAGAAAATCTTCAGGGGGAGTCAGGGCCGGGATGGAAAGGAGAGGAAGAGAGATGAAGGAATGGCAGGCAAAGAAGGCTGCCTGTGTTGTGGCCTGAGTCCTAGCAGAGACAGGCTTTGATAAGATGTTTTAAGTGTGGCCAGGCTGGCCACTTCGAATAGGAATATCTGGAGTGGAAGAAGGAGGAAAGAAGGAAAATAGGATGAAATATGCTATAGTGGTATGTTGTTTATCTTGGAGGGAAAAGGTATGGAATTAAGCTGGACCCTGACTGAGCCTTTGGTGCTGGTATTAGAAAAGTACAGGCTGGAGAAAGATAAAGGAAGTGTTAAAAGGGTTGCTGAAGGTGTTAAAGGAGTGGCATGTAGTATTTAACAGAGCTGTTTGAAATTGAATGAGCAGGGAAAGGTGATGTAGGCATTATCTAAGTAACAGTCTAAAAGTTTTGGTATATTTGCATATTTGCTGTGGTGTTTGGTCAGTTTCCCAAGCATTGGGGAGGGGGGAACAGCCTGCTCCACCAGGGGCCTCTCCAGCGGCCACAGGGGGGCTTCGGCTCCAGCGCCTGGAGCGCCTCCTCCCCCTCCTTCTGCACTGACTTAGGTGTCTGCGGGGGGGTTTCTCGCTTTCCCAACTGCTGTTGAGCAGCAGGTTTTTGTTTGTTTCTTTGTTTGTTTGTTTTCGTGGATGTGCTCTCACAAGGCAAGGACTGTGTTGCTCGTGGCTTGGCTCTGGGCAGCAGTGGGCCCCTTTGGGGCCAGATGAAATTGTCCCTTACCTGCCACTGGGAGGCTTCTGGGTTTTTCTCACGGGGGCTGCCACTGCAGTTTCCCACCCCCACACCTCTCACACCCCCCGAACCTTGCCATCAAAACCAATACACTGGGGAACAGCTAGGTCATTACTGACTTGTAAAGTATCAGGGATTAAATTAACTAATGAAACCCTAAAAAGTGATGGGGGCAGAAGGGACTGGGATAACAGTGCCACTTTTGGGGGATACCAAGCTGAGACCAGGGGATACAATGATCACTGGGTAATTATTGTATGTACCCAAGGCAGGGACTAACTTGTTGAAAAGGGATTTGATGATTAAATTGGGCATTCAAATAGTAAATTGTTAGACTGGAATAACAGTGTTATTGCTCTCTGGCCCTGAGAGCAAACATACATGGATATTCACCTCTGACTGGAAAGACCCTGAAATGGGGGTGGAAGCAACAATATAGGTGGACAATTTTACCTCAGGGCTATACAGGGCCACCTATCTATTTGGGTAAGTTCTAAAAAAAAAAAAAGACTTTGGAGCAATTACAACCTCCCAAGGAGGTATTAATGTTAACAAATATGTGGATCGTTTTCTATTGTCAGGACAGGAGAAAAGAGTTGTGAAGAAAGCTACTAACAAGCTATTCAACTTTCTGGGAAAGCAGGGCTTGGGAGTATTAATAAATAAATAAATAAATTACAATATGGAGAAAGAGAAGTCAGGTATTTAAG
The DNA here is from genome assembly GCF_963932015.1 of Anas acuta. Classification (NCBI taxonomy): domain Eukaryota; kingdom Metazoa; phylum Chordata; class Aves; order Anseriformes; family Anatidae; genus Anas; species Anas acuta. Next base: position 419,627 of record NW_027075982.1, on the reverse strand, counting down.
GCATCTAACATCTGAAGGAAAACAAAGAATAAATGCAGAGAGGATTCAGGGAATTGTTGAAAATTAAGAAAGAACTAAAAAGTTTTAAAAGAAAGATTTTTTTTTAAGGAATCAGGAGCCATGAAGTCTGAAGGAAAATGGATACTCCCTGATGGGAGAGAAATGCTGAATAAAGTGATAATGAGGCAAATATTAACTGTTTTACATCAAAAGAGTCATTGGGAGGTGCAAGCAACGTGTGATGTTGTGCTAAAAAAGTATGTCTGTATAGGAATATACACTTTAGCGAAGCACATATGCAGAGGATGTACCATATGTGAAAAGGTAAATAAAAAGGTCTTCTGTAACCCATCTAGAGGGGGACGGGAGCCAGGGATTTGACCTTTCCAAAGTATACAGGTAGATTTTACTGAGTTACTTGTTTGTCCTAATTGACCACATGACTGGATGGGTGTAAAGCTTTACTGCAAGGGTTAAAGCAGGCCTTAGCGATTGAGTGGGATTTTCACAGCCCCTGGCACCCTTCCTCTTCTGGGAAGGTGGAGCGAATGAATCAGACATTAAAGAAGCAATTAACTAAACTAGTGTTAGAAACCCAGCTTCCTTGGGTAAAATGCTTACTCCTACAGGTTTAAACAGCACCAAGAAAGGATATAGGAATTTCACCATATGAGATGCTGTTCAGATTGCCCTATCTGGGCAGAAGGGATGAGATACCACAATTCAAAACAAGAGAGTTTTCTTAAGAACTGTATTCTGGGGTTGTTCTGTTCTTTGTCATTTCTCAGGACCTGTGGGTTGTGGGCTCAAACCCCACCTTTGGAATTTCCCATTCACCACCATCACCCAGGAAACCGGGTCCTGATTGGGACCTGGAAAGAGTCAACTCTGGCCTGAATGGGAAGGACAATTACTAACCACTGAAACAGCCGTAAGAACTGCGGAAAAAGGTTGGACTCACTATACTCGAGTGAAGGCATCCGTCGACGCTAGTACCTGGGATGCTGTTCCTACAAAAGACTTGTTGGAAGTTGAAATTGAAGAGAAAAATCTCATAGTGGACTCTGAGCAGGATAAGAGCTTACAATTGTAAACTAACCTTTTATTTTCACAGGTAACTAACGACTGTGACTTGTGATTGAGAGAAAGAACAGACCTATAGTGAATTGCAGTGCTCCCGGGGGAGGTTGTTATAGTAGTAGTGTACATCTTATTTTTTTTTTGTATCGATAATTATTTGGAAACCTAAGGTTTAAAAATAATGACAGGGAAAAATTGATTACTAATTTTGTTTTTAGTGATTCTAGGCCTCAGAGAAGGCCTCGGTCAATTGGCAACTTGGAAAAGGCATGACCAGATAATAGCAAAAACGGGATACCCTGTCAAAATATGGGTGACTGTGACAGAGGGTTATGTACCACATTCTGTCACGTTTGATGTTTGTGAGGTGTTAGCTTGTGGAGATTTAAATGCCCAACGACAATTGAGCAGAGAGAACAAATAACTGAGAGAGACCCAACAGCCAGATTGAGAATAGCTGTATGGAAACAATCCTCTATTGCCATCAGAGAAAGGGAGAAACTCAAGGAGAAAACAGGAGAGAAAACAGGAGGCCCTCTGAAATGTGGCAGTTCAAACATTTGAGATTCAAACAGGGTATGGGGATGTGAATGCCTGGATAGAATGGGTCAAACATACTGTCCAGAGTCTCAACCGTAGCTACTGCTATGCTTGTGCCTCGGGATGACTGATTGCCCAGATAGTGCCCTTCCCATGGTGGTGGACCAAAGACTCCCAAGGGGTGCGATGTATGATTGCATTGTACCAAGAAAAGACTGCCTGGGGAAATGAGGCCTGTAAGTCTCTCTTTGCTGTTCCTTGCATGATAACAGTATCACGGTTCCCCCTGCATTCTCTACAGCTATAGGTAACCATACAGATTGCCTCTCACGGCAGGGTGTGAGTGCTACCTGGCATCTGGGAGAATTTGCCTTGTGCTACCAAGGACTTGATGGGAAACTGCTCAAGACTAGAGATCCCCAGGGCAGATCTCTGGTGGTACGGTGGAGGGAAGATCTTACGGTCCACCCTACCAACTAATTGGGAAGGCACTTGTGCACTTGTTCAATTAGCTATACCCTTCACCCTGGCATTTGAAAGAGAAACATCACAAATACCCAGAGGAAGTAAAAGAGGCTTAGGAATATCATTTGATGATAGAGTATACATAGATTCTATTGGGGTACCTAGAGGAGTTGCAGATGAACATAAAGCCAGAAATCAAATTGCTGCAGGGTTTGAGTCACTGTTCTGGTGGGTAACAATCAATAAAAATGCGGATTGAATTAATTATTTCTATTATAATCAGCAGAGATTCATCAATTATACCAAGGATGCGATGAGAGGAATTGATGAACAACTAGATGCCATCAGCAAAATGGCTTGGGAAAACAGGATAGCATTAGATATGATGCTCGCAGAGGAAGGAGGTGTGTTTGTGTGTGTAATACTGAGCAACCATTGTTGCACTCTTATACCCAACAATAGTGTCCCAGATGGCTCAGTAACAAGAGCATTGCAAGGGCTTACCACCCTTGCCAGTGAATTGGCAGAAAAAAAAAATAAAAAAAAAAAATAGGCATATTTGCAACATTGATCGTAGTTGTAGGAGTTTTGACAGCCATTGGTTGCTGCATTATCCTCTGTGTAAGAGGACCAGTACAGTGGTTAACTGAAATCGCACTATTGAAACAAATGACCATGGAGCTACCGCCTTACTCAGATAAGGAGATAATGAGGAGATGGAAAGCAAAGAAAGCAAAGAAGAAGAAGTCTATCAAATTACACCTTAGAGAAAGGTTTTGCAAAAATCAACAGATTATAAAAAAAAGAAAAGGGGGGAATTGTGGGAATAGAAATGTTGTTTTTGCAGAGTTACATTGTTTAGAAGGAGGGAATGTGGTACTGAGATATGCTTACAGTGATAAGAAAGTTTAGCAGGCGACCTAGTGAAATGCAGACAACCAGACTCCTTAAGACAATTAGGTGAAAATCACGGTGTCAAGTCAAGTCAGATAAGTGAAGAAACATTACCACTTCAAGCAGTAAAAATGTCAAAAGAAATTTGAAATTTACAGGCTGGCAACTGAAGGCCATGCATTGTTTGTGAAGCATCAGATAGATTGTGAACCTGGATTACCCACTCAGTGGGGAAACAGGGGAGGGTCCTGCCATCAAAAGGTATATAAACTGTGTTTTGGAACTAGTAGATGCGCTCTCTCCTGCTTGTGGGGCGCCCGCCATTGCAATCGCGAATAAATTACTACTTCACTGAGATCCTCGCCTGAGCCTAAGTTATTGGCTACGGAGTGTTTCTCACACTAGTTATTTAGCATTAAAATATTTGTCAATGTATGCACACGTGTGCATATGTGCACAGTCTTGTCTGCACAAAAATCCAAATGTATCCTGTTCTGTCATTTAAAGAGTGACAAATATGAATTACTTATGATGTAGATATGATTGACCTGTATTTTCTAGATACATAGTTGTGGTCTGATCAGCTAATCTGAATATCAGCATCAAGTAGATTCACAGCTCAATGGCCGTTTTCTCCTAAGATGACCAGCTTCATTTTCTCTTCTTTTGAGAGAAATGGAGTTGAGTAACTTTGTGTGACGAGAATGCTCTTTTCTGTAACCTTTTTGTCTCCTGTAAACTTAAGAGTAGAGCATGGTTCTTTCATCTCTGAAAAGTGAAATGACATATTCCTTTTAAATCATTATTTTGGGGAATGGTCTCTGCCATGCTATTGTTGCATGTTGACATACCTGAGTATATATGGAGCACCTATACAATTTTGGACTGGAGAAATTCTGGAGTTAAGTGGTAAAGAGAGCCTGTGGAAACTTCTGCAGAGTCTCATGTTCTTTTGTAATAGTACTTAATAAGGAACAGATTTGTAGGTTATCTAAGCAGATAACTCAAGAACTTGTTTCAAACTCTAAAGATTCCTTTTGAACAGTAATTTCAAGAAGTATGTATTATCTCACTACACCTCTGTCATAATATGTCAGCATATCTAGATGTCTGTTTTCTATGAAATTTGTAATCAGAGATGGATATCATCACTTTCAATACTCTGCTAATTGACCAAACTCTGCATGGAAAAACTGCAGTTGGACAAACATAGATATACCCAGGATCTAGCTTTAATGCTAGGTAAATGATTTGATCTTTAGAATGGTGTCCCAGGGATGTACATGTTGCTTTTAGCTACAGGCAACAACAGAAGGCATAAGTGTTGCTTAGTTCCGTCTCCCCCCAGCGTATCCTCTGTGTCTTGCTGTAAGAACAGGTGAACTTGGTGTTTGTGGACGGTACCAGCTGAAATGCTGGGTTCACCTCCCTGTGGAGAAAACTGCTTGCTGAATCTCCAGTGCATTGCAAACAAAATTAAACTTCTTGTAAAAGAAGAGATAAGGCTGCTTACCCCAAACTGGAGCTTGCGTATGTGTATTATCTACTTCATTCTTAAATTGTGTTTGTCAGGCTCCGGGGATGGCATCTGAAATAGTTTTTAAGCACTAAATTATTCTATTCTATTCTATTGTGTCTTTTTCCGCCCAGAACATGACCAGCTTCTTTTAGAGCCACCTTTTTTCCACGAAATCTCTCAAGAGCGAATGTATTAGCCTAAAATGTGTTTGGTAGATTGTTTTTATTTTATTTTATTTTATTTTTTTATGTAATTCTTCTTTAGTTACCTAAGGTAATACAGTGTAGTCAGTTACAATATAAATAAATTATACTGTATCTTTTTGATTTCTCCCTCATTCCCCCAATTCCAGCCCTGTCTTATGCTTTTTGAGCCAAAAAAAAACACACTTCTGTGGTTTAATGATATGAATTATTGCTTGTTTGATCAAACAATGTTTTCATTCTACCTTCTGTGCTACTTTCCCAGGAAACTGATAATGAAAAGAAGCCAGCTCAGTAGAATTTCAGACATGGCAATGGAATCTGCTATAATCAGTTCAGTCCCTACCACTGCATCTCGTTTTGCCTTACTACAACTGGAAAGTGATACTGATTCAGAGCCTGGAAAAGGCAGAAGTGGCCGACGTGCTGGTAAATCTCTAGCTTCAGGGTGTAGATCTACAAATGTAAAGAAAAGAGAGAAAAGAAGAAAAAAGAGAGAACAGCAGCAGAGTGAGGCCAATGAGGTAAAGGGATTGTATTTTCAACAGTAAGTAAGGCTGTTGTCTCATCAAGAGTTTTTGCTGTCCCTGAAAAGTCATTGGTTTTGGTTTTCCCTGTGAAAGAAGAACTACTTAATCACAGATTACATCTTTACATTGTCCTGTCTTCTGTTTCTGAGAAGTACTTACACGCTTTAGGGAACTGAAGCTGGAAATACACCCTTTTGTTTCAGTCATTTCACAGCTTAGCTTTCTAAATGTCTCTTTGTTTATCAAGTCTTTAGGGTGGAGTAAGCTCTGTGCACTTAAAAATTGCTAAAGCAGTGTTCCATGTCATGAATGGGACCGACTTGGTCTTCTCTGTTGTTTTCATATACAAATCGGACAGAATCCGTTCGCGTTTTGCTCCTTGAGCTCTGTCGGCATTGTGTCTACAGATGTGTCTGTGTGTGGACGTGTGCCTGGGCACTCCCGGCGGCTGCTGGGCGAGCAGCTGCGAGCAGTTGTGAGCGTGGCTCGCCTACTTGGAGACCGCTTGTGTTTGAGGGAAAACTCAGCCTTTACCGCTGAGCTCCACCGGAGCCGTAAGGAGACGCTCTCCTCCATGACGAGCGCGGCGATGGAAGCCGCATTTCGCACCCCTGCTTTGACCACAAGCAGACGGCCCCCTCCACCCTCCCCAGGACTCGAGGGCGAACTGTGCGCGTCCCTGGGGGCCGGGGGCTGCCCCCCGGTGTCCCCTCACACCCACCCCTCAACCCCCGCTCCGCCCGCGCCCTCCTGCCGCGGGGGGCCGCTGTGCGCGGCGGGGCGGCGCCGCCGAAGGTTGCGGCCGTTGCCTAGCGAGGCGCTGTCACCAGCAGCGCGGGCGGCCCAGGCGCGGCCCGCCGGCCCCTCAGCCCGCCCGGAGGCTGCCTCCCGCCGCCCGGAGCAGGTTTGGAGCGGGGAGCGACGGGGCCGGGGCTGGGTCTGGGGGGAGCCGCCCCACAGCGCCGCTGAGCCGGCATTTTGCTTGGTGTTTGTTTGAGGAAGTAGGAAATGGGATCTCTCCCCTCCTCCGCCCCTCCCCTCCCGCGACTGGTTTGGGTGTCATTTTGGGAGGGGGGGGGGAGTCAGTAAGTTTTCAGTATCTGCTCGTGATTGCCGTGCCCTTTCTGAAATGAGCAGGATTTCAGGCTCTTGCTTCTCTTGCTTGGCTTCGCTCTGCTCGGTTCTGTACAACAAGGCTTTTTGTCAGCTTCCCAAGCTTCTCAGCTCGGAATGAACAAGCCCTCAATGCAAATGGGTGTGAGTGCCAAAACTCTTATCTTTGCAACCACAGAAGACTTGTGTTTCAGTCTGGTTGCGTTTTCATGCAGGCTGAATTTGATGTGCTTAGCTGGTGAGTTCTGCCAGTTGGGTAACAGCAAAAAGGCTGCGTGGGAGTTGAGCAAGAAGGAAGTTCAGCAAACTTTCCTTTGCATGGCAAAGCCTCCTTGACTGAGAATCAGCAAGAGAAGAGCAGAAGATGTGTTTGGGATCTGGCAGCATTTGATACCCATCGAGGCTTTGGAGTGTTTCTGGTAGACATTTGTAAAGAAATGCGATTCGATGCTTCTTCTTGTGCTTCAGAATTAATAGATGGGGGGCAGTATAAGGAACCATGGTTGCTGAAATATATAACTAATAAAAAATAGTTCCATATGGGCATAAACAGATGAATTAAAATCAGAGGAATGCTTGGTGTGTAGTAATCACAACTATTTAAAATCATACCCACCATGTAAGCAACACGACAGCTTTCTGTGCTTCTGAAATTCTAAATACTTGGCTCTTGTAAGCAGAAGATGGCTTTCAAGCACGTGTGTGTCTATAGGTATAAATTCAGGATAAAAAGGTTTTGTTTGAATAATTTCTGTTGCCTATGCATCGGTACTGTAGCAGTGAGAAAATAAGGTTCATTGTAAGTCTATGCTTTATCAACAGTTCATTAACAAGATCTTACAATATTGTTGCTTCATCCGGCAGTATAACATCCAAACAGAAAGTCTGACCACTTTCAGACCAAAGGTTAAGTCTGCTAGCTTAGAAGGTAATAGAAGCAAAATTAGTTTCTGCACTGGTTTAACAGTTGTTAACGTATCTGCTTTTTTATCACAGTTCCTTTCCAGGGTGTAATGATGCTTATGTATTCTTTGGGAAACTCTTCAACATTCTGCTTCAGCAGGGAGTTAATTCTTTCTTCTTTAACTCAGAAAACATTTTTTCTTAGGTGCAGAAAATTGCAAATGAGGTGAACAGAGGAATTGTAACAGATCTTCCTGAATACTGAGTGGGGAGCACAGAGATGGAGGCCGGCATGGAGGAGATCCTGGTTAAAGTTGCAGTAAGGGTCAGACCTCTGCTTTCCAAGGAAGTGCTTCATAACCACCAAGTATGCGTGAGATTAGTCCCAAATACACAACAAATAATCATTGGGAAAGACCATGTCTTCACTTTTGATGTTGTATTTGGCAAAAACTCAACCCAAGAAGAAGTTTATCCAGTTTGCATTAAACTTCTTCTAGTGTCTTTGGCTGAGGGATATAATGCTACAGTATTTGCATACGGACAGACAGGTTCCGGGAAGACTTACACCATTGGAGGTGGTCACATTGGTACGTTGTAAAAAGTCTTTTTTTGTGTGTGTGTGAACAATGTAGTTCTGCAAATTACGTATTTAATACATAACAGATGATGCTTGAGAATTTTTAAGAGATAATGAAAAAATGTATAGCAAAAAAAAGACATATATATTCCAAAGTTTATGTGATGGTTGTGTTCTAAACACAAATTCTGTGTCCATTAGGCTATCCCAAAAGTATGAGAGAAAAAAAAATAAAAAAGTGCTCTTTCCCATTCTCTATTCTAACAGGCAACTTACCCTACTTTCTGAAACACAGTGCTTTAGAAATTTTTGCTCCATTTATCCTACTTAGAAAGTATCTGCTTTAGGTAATTGTATGAAGCAAACTCACTCTTGGACTTTTTTCAGAGACTGACAAAGAGATTTCATAGATAAATTTCATGGAATAGAATCCTAGAATGGTTTGGGTTGGAAGGGACCTTAAAGATCACCCGGTTGCAACCCCCTGCCACGGGCAAAGATGTCACCCACTAGACCAGGTTGCCCAGGGCCCCATCCAGCCTGGCCTTGAACACCCCCAGGGACGGGGCATCCACAGCTTCTTTGGGCAACCTCTGCCAGTGCCTTGCCACCCTCTGAGTAAAGAATTTCTTCTGACGATCTAATCCAAATCAACCCTCTTTTAGTTGGAAAGCCATTCCTCCTTGTCCTATCATTATACCACCTGCCAAAGAGTCCCTCCAGAGTCCCTCCCCAGCTTTCCTGTAGGCCCCCTTTAGGCACTGGCAGGCTGCTGTAAGGTCTCCCCAGAGCCTTCTCTTCTCCAGGCTGCACAACTCCAGCTCCCTCAGCCTGTCTTCGTAAGAGAGGTGCTCCATCTCTCTAAGCATCCCTGTGGCCCTCCTGGACTCTCTCGAATACTTCCACGTCCTTGTGCTGGGGGACCCAGAGCTCCAGGTGGGGTCTCATGAGAGCAGAGCAGAGGGGGACAATCACTTCCCTCCCCCTGCTGGCCATGCTGCTTTTGATGCAGCCCAGGATATGGTTGGCTTTCTGGGCTGGAAGCACACATTGCTGGCTCAGGTGGAGATTCTCATCAACCAACACCGCCAGGTGTTGCGAAGCACGGCCGAAAGCACGACAGACACCAGCAGAGTCAGATCATGCTTCGCCATTTTATTGCCCGAATAGCCCAACTTTTATAGTGAATTTTACAGGGGTGGACAGTGTTTCACACAAGATTATTGGTCAAAAGCACCCAGACAAACTGTTAAGAAAATAACACCACCTTTTGATTAGAAGTTAGGAAAACAACCCCCTTTGTGCTTAACGGTCACGTAGGCCTAGTCCTTGAGGCCAGCTGCTGATAACAATATTTTCTGAGTTCCTTAATTGGGTGATGTGGGAGTCATTGCCGTGGGAGCTTCTCACAGTTACTCTGGCAGCTTGGTTTGCTCAGCTACAGCAGGCCCTGAGATTTCTAAGGCCTACCCCTGGTTGCTTAAAGCAAGCTTAGATCGAACAATTATGCCAATTCCCAACAATTCCCCCGTTTTCTTTTAGTACAAGCAGGACTTGGTTTTACAGCAGATGTCAAATACATAACATAACACAACTATACAACTTAACTCTAATAATACCACAATTACTGTAAGCACTTAATGGTAACACAATTTAGTAGTAAGCAACACAACTTAATAGTAACACACTTAAACCTAATCACTTGATGGTGATCAAAGGCTGTTCTTGACAGTCCTTGAGGTGTCACAGCCCACGTCATTGTCAGATTATCAGGAACCTCTTCTTGGTCGTCTTCAGCGTGTGCAGATTCTAAAACTGCTTCAGTCCACTTTACAGTGATCCATTGGATACCTGTTCCCGGCACCACTTCAAAATCCCTATAACATTTTGTAAATAACCCTTTAACCACATTTATCCCAATACTACGTGTAATGATGATTGACACCACAATGAACAGAATCCTTAATGTCCCTTTGACCAATCCCAGTGACCATCTATGCATTGTTTCAAACAAATCAGTGAACCATTGATTGAAAGGATTGATATCATATTGAATCTTTCTAATGAATCCATTTTTCTATGATTTTTGCCGGCACCAATTTCCCATGCTTTTAGCCTGCACTGTGGTTATATCTCGGGATCCTACACTATGGCAACAATAACCTGGACTATGGTTATATTCCAGAATCCTGCACTAGGGCAACAATAACCTGCACTATGGTTAAAATGTGCTCTCTCTCACACAGTACACAGTACAATCACACATACAGAACACAATCGTACACCCAGAGGCCTCTGGCACATCTCACTCTCAATCATACCATAACCTCAATCATACCACAAGAATATAATTTAGAATGATAAGCAAACAAACAAGTATTGTCTCTCATTGTGTTCCTCATGAAATGACTTGCAACACTTTGTTTTAAAACCTTACCCTTACACAAATACTTTCAACACAAAATACCTGGACATTTAAGAATAACACATATAATTATTAATACTCCAGTTAGTATCCCTCCAGCAGCTGAAAATCTACTGTTTGTCTGCAGCTACAGGAGATCTTTGTCTGCTCCTGCGGTGAGCAGCTGAGAGTGGAGTCCCCTCCGAACAAAACGCTCAGGGTGCACCTAGGGGCGTCCACACCACAGCTGATCCCCGCAGCCGAGCAGTTGTTACGTGCGGCCACAGATGCCACTCCAAGCACTAAAATTGCCAATGCCGCTCTAGCTGCAACCCCACACAATTCAACATTATCATTGCTATCCAGTGCAAGCAATGCCCGTTTATGTCTGGTGATTTCATGCAACTGCAACAAGCTAGAAACGAATACAATGAGTTTATCTAAGTAACATGGACTTCTGATAGCATTTGCAGTGATACCTTGCCAGGCCCTATCTCCACAAATCAGAAAAACATCAGGAGGTAAGGCCAAAGCTGTACAATTGTTCCAAACACTGTAGTTGTTACCCCTTGTCTCCGTGCCATAAACCCCTAAACCCTGCTTAGCAGTGTCATTGTAATCACAGGTGTTATTTGTATTTTTGTACCGGTATGGCCCTTTCCAGGTTCCTGTAGCAGGATTCATCTGATATCCAGGGCTACGTTCACATTTGTAGCCACCTTTCAGGTTGATACATATTTGACTACAGATACCAGGGTTTTGACATTCATCAATTCCACAGTTTCTCTTTTCTACAAAGTCAAACCCAGCTGGACAGTCACATTCATTTATGTTGCATTCCTTCAGGGGCTCATCACCCCAGTCCTTGCAGTCTCTCTGCTGGTTACACACTTTATTGTTATCTATGCATTCTCCACTTCTGCACTTGAATTTGCCAGGTCCAGAGCACTGAATAACATTGTTACAGTTTGCTTCATCAGTGCCATCCAGACAGTCTCTCATACCACTGCACTGCCTACTTCCATGGACACAGTTCCCATCTTCACATCTGAACTGGTCTGGCCTGCAAGTCTGAGAAGGGCAGTTAATTTCATCACTTCCATCCTTGCAATCAGGATCTCTGTCACATCGCCACTTCTTGTGGATACATTCACCTGAGATGCACTGCACCTCACTCGCAGAACACTTCACTGGAGGTGCAGGCTGGCTGCCACACTGCTCCAAAGATTCATCCGAGTGGTCGGAGCAGTCACCTTGACCATTGCAGACAAAGCTTTTGGAAATACATTGCCCACCACTGCATGTGGACTCTGCTGCACTACAAGTCACATTGCCACAATTCTCTTCATCTTCTCCACTGTCACAATCTCTTTCACCATCACATTTCCACGACACTGGGATACACTGGGTCGACTGAGGACCACAGCTGATTTCATTTACCCGGCATGTTCTCATATGACACAGCTCAGCACTCTCATCAGACCCATCTTCACAATCCGGATCCCCATCACACTGCCATCTGTTTGGCACACACTGACCACTGTTGCACACAAAGTCAGATTCAGCACACGTCTTCTTCACACAAGCACTCTCATCACTGCCGTCTGAGCAGTCTTCATCACCATCACATTTCCAGGACACTGGTGCCCGCCGCCCCGCACCTGTGTCACTTATACTACTGCTATTACCCGTGCTGTCAGTGTCAGTGGCATCCTCCTGGTACCGTTTCTGTCTTTGCCGCCCCTTACTCTCCCCCTTTTCTTTTTGCCACTGACCATTCACCACAAATGGATGAGACACATGATTACTAGTTAGGAAAGAGCATGTAACATCTGCTATACGGCTGCAGGCAATCTGCTGGTTTTGGTAATACTCCAGCTGCCTTTCTGCCAGGTCCATGCGCTGCAGCAGGTTCTCAATGAAGTGCTGGAGCCTGGCTTTTCCCCGCAATTCTTCTTCTGCCTCCTCCTCGAACTCGCTGAGGTGCTGCTTCAAGGCCGCGATCATCTCCACTGCCACGTCCACCTGCCTGCTGAGCACCCGCTCCCTCCACTGCACCTCCTGCTTCTTCTGCGAGAGCTGCACAAAGGCCTCCCGCACCTCCAGCAGCTCCGCCGTCTTCTGGTCCAGCTCCCCGGTCAGCCTGTCGAGCCGCTTCTCCATCGTCTTGTCCACGGCCTCCACCATCCTGCTGAACTTCGCCCTGACACTCGCGCCGCGGCCGAACCGACCGCGCTCCCCGCAGCGCGGGCAGCGGAACGGCAGCGCCGGGCCGGCCACGGGCAGCGGCTCCGGCCACGGGAAGCCGCCCCGCTCCGCGCCGTCCTGCTGCATCCTCCGCCTCGGCGGGGCGGGCTTGGGAAACTTCGGGCACAGGGACCGGGACCGGCCCTGTGGCCGCCCGCGGCCGCGCTGCCCCGGCCGGTGCCGGCGCCGGGGCCAGGGCCGGGAGCGGAGCGGCCACGGGAGGCGTTTGCGACTCTTGCCGCTGTTCCGGCCGTTTCCCGGCATGTTGCGTCGACATGCCGCTTCCTTGTGATTGTTCGACTGACAATTTGAGCACCATACTGCCCCAGCTCTGCAGTTTCGTCTCACGTGTCCAAAAGCACCACAACGATAACATCGGCAGCGGTGTGGTAATTGGTTACTAGGGGGTGGTACTTGACCACCGGCGGTTTGCAAAGGAGCAAGAGCTGCAAGGACCTGACTCTGTGTAAACTCAGCATGCTCTTTCATAGCCTGTGCCTGCTCTCGCATGCTGTCACCTAATTGTTTTACTGCCTCTACTAACATAGCTTGTGGGCCTACTGGTACCTGAGCCATTCTTTCCAACCCTTCCTCAATTGTCCATGTCCCGGGTAAGGAAGCCAATATATTGCGAGTAGAGGGGTTGCTATTCTGAATTGCGCACTGTTTTAATATCATGCCCTTGAGGTAATCGGGCACCCCTGCTGCCTGTATGGCGTTTGCTACACGATCAATAAAAAGCCCAAATGGTTCCTCTCTACCCTGTTTGATTCCCATGTAGGAAGGTATTCCCCCTGGCCCCTTTATCCGATCCAATGCTCTTCTGGCCGTTCTCATTGATTCCTTGGCTTTATCAGGTCCCAGCAATGCCTGTGCTTCTGTCCTAAAATACGGTCCTATCCCCATCAACTCTTCCAGCGTGACCCCATGTAAAGGGTCCCCCGGTGGTCTTATCACTGCGACTGATTCTTGACAAGCAGCCTGCCAATGGGCATTAAATAAGAGCTGCTGGTGTTGGGTCAAAATTAACTTCATTATGTTGCGTATGTCTCCTGGAAGCAAAATATTTGTTCCCCAAATGTAGTCCAGCATGTGTCTCGTAGGTTCACCTTTCAGACCTGAGTCATTTACTGTGGACCGCAGCTGAGTTAACAATTTCCAGTCCAAATTCACTAGATTAACCGTAACATTACCCTGGGCGTCCGGTGGTGAGTATATTACCGGGAAGGCCTCTGGAATCAATTGTGCAGCTATCTCGTGTTCACCCTCACGTAGGGCCTCATTTGCTATTTGGTTCCACATCCTCTGCCTCTGTTGAACACCGTCTGTAAACGGGCTGGTGTTTTTTCTGTCTGGTTTTTGCTCTCTTATTTCCTCGTCCATCTGAGGGTTAACACTACCAGCTCTTCCCGGCAATCCCAGTCGCTCTGTAGCGACAGCAGCGACTCTCTGCTCAGCCTGATGTATAGCTAAGGCGTTAGTGACTGCTTTCCAAGGCTTCGATAATTTTTTAGCAGTCTTATTGTCATTAATAACTTCATCAAACAATTTGTCCCCAAATTTGCGCCACTCTGCTTGTTCAAAAACTGTATCCGGATTGATAAAACAACCCTTTGTTACTCCATATGCTAATAATCCTGGTAAATCCTTTTTGCAGTCTATACCCTGCGTGCCTCATTTTTCTAAGAAACATTTGAGCAAATCATAGGCCGCTTGTCTCTCCATGCCTTTGTTTATACTGTTACAACCTTTGCAAGACAAGTGAGTGGCAGGGACCGTCTATAGGTGCTCCCGGGCGCGGGGATTGCGCGTTTACGTCCCGTTCACCTGTCAGAGTGCAGGTGCGGGGATTATCGTCCCTTTTACCTCTACCGCAATTACTTCAGTGTCTCGCGATTACTTCAATGTCCTGCGCGGTTCCGTACCCCGCGTCTCTCACCGTGAGTCCCCGCGTCCCCGCGTCCCACCGTGTCCCGCGTCTCTCACCGGGAGTACCGCGTTTTCCGCGTCTCACCGGGAGTAGCGCGTCTCACCGTGAGTCCTGTGTACAGCGTGTGCTGCTCGGTGTCTGGTCAGCTGCAGCGCCGCTCCGATGTCCGCTCCGAAGTTCCGGCGGCGCTCCGATGTCCCGCGCCGCTCCGATGTCTCAGTCTCGGCGCTGTGACCCCGGCTCTGGTCCCCGGCGGCACTGGTCCCGGCGCCGCGCCGATGTCCCGGCGCCGCTGGTCCCGACGCCGCTGGTCTCCTGGTCTACCTGCGTTCGGATGTGTCGGCGCCGCTGGTGTCCCGCTGCACTGGTGTCCCGCTGCGCTGCGGTGTTTGCCCCGGCGCCGCTGCGATGTCCGTGCTCGGCTGCGATGTCCTGCTCCGGTGCGATGTCTGTCCCGCTGCGATGTCCTGTTCAGGCCTTGTTCAGGTCTCAGCCTGTTCGGGCGCCATTTGTTGCGAAGCACGGCCGAAAGCACGACAGACACCAGCAGAGTCAGATCATGCTTCGCCATTTTATTGCCCGAATAGCCCAACTTTTATAGTGAATTTTACAGGGGTGGACAGTGTTTCACACAAGATTATTGGTCAAAAGCACCCAGACAAACTGTTAAGAAAATAACACCACCTTTTGATTAGAAGTTAGGAAAACAACCCCCTTTGTGCTTAACGGTCACGTAGGCCTAGTCCTTGAGGCCAGCTGCTGATAACAATATTTTCTGAGTTCCTTAATTGGGTGATGTGGGAGTCATTGCCGTGGGAGCTTCTCACAGTTACTCTGGCAGCTTGGTTTGCTCAGCTACAGCAGGCCCTGAGATTTCTAAGGCCTACCCCTGGTTGCTTAAAGCAAGCTTAGATCGAACAATTATGCCAATTCCCAACAGCCAGGTCCTTCTCCTCAAGGCTGCTCTCAATCTGTTTTCTGTCCAGACTGTAGTTGTGCTTGTAACTGTTCCAGCACAAGTGCAGAACCTTGCATATTGGCCTTGTTGAACTTTATGTGGAATTCAAATTTTGCTTTTTTAAAGGCAGATATCTGAAACTCTACTATTCGACTTACTTGGTATTTCCGAGTCAGTGTTCCTCAAACACCTGAGACTGGAAACTACTTTTTTTCTGTATTAGTTCGCAGAAGAATTCTTCAGCTTCTGCATGTATACGATTTTGCTTTCTGACTCTCTCTGGAATCCTGTATCACCAGCTCTGGTTATCTTCCCTTCCATATGGAGAAGTCACAATTTGTTTGTCTGTTCTGCTGAAGAAGAGAGAAGAAGTGGAGTAGCAGGAATTAGAAGACTATCTGGATTTTTCTTGGTCCTTGATTCTGAATTTGAAACCCTGAAAATGATGTATTCATTCTTTCTGCATAAAGGATTTGCAGTTTTATCATTAATTCATGAGCAAGTTCAAAATATTTTTTTCTTCTAGCGTGATTTTTTACTAATTTAATTTTCTTGTAGTCTCGTACCCGCAGAAAGTAGTAAAGTTCTGTATCATTTCCATGCATTTCTGATCAACAGAAAAGCAAATCTTTACATGAAAACTTGGGAAAACTGAGCTCTTCCTATTCCTTATTATATTGAGTGATAAACCTCGCAGACTTCTCTTTAGTTTTAGTCTTTGTAATTTGTGTGACAGAATGACTGCAAGTATCTGTGACATCTGTGTTTCTATTTTAGCATCAGTTTCAGAGGATGAAAAAGGCATAATCCCACGGGCTACTCAGGAGTTATTTCAGCATATTTCTGAAAACCATAACATCGATTTCCGTGTGAAGGTATCTTATATAGAGGTTTACAAGGAAGAACTTCGAGATTTATTGGAGTTGGAGACCTCTGTGAAAGATTTACATATCCGAGAAGATGAAAAGGGAAATACAGGTAGGATTTCAGCTCTAGAACTTCGTGCATTTGATTTCTGTTGTGTGCACACATTACTGTTTCCACCTCTTGAAAAGAGAGCTTATCGATGACTAATACTAGACGAAGTCACGTTTTCAAAATATCAATTCAGTTTAGCTGATCTGAAGCAGCCTTCATTTGAGATTCCTATGAACAATATCAATGTTCCTCCAGAAGCAGCATCAGGTGGTAAGGTAGTACTGTTACTGTTTCTGCAAATTCAGCATAGAAACACAATTGTGCATGATTATTCAGTTGAATGAATGCTTTAAGATTAAGCCTTTGCTTCTCACTTCAAAGTTACATTTGTTAAGCTACTTATGCTGTAAATATCTGCTTCCATTCCACTAAGAACTATGTTCTTAACATAGGCTGGGAGTCACTTTTACTACAAACTTTCAAAATTTCTGTCTTTTTTTTTTTAACTGACAAAGTAAGCTTTGAGCTAGGTTTGCTCATACTTTTTTTCTAGATAGCGCTAGGTTGCAAATTGCATAAGACGATGTGTAAACACCTAAGTCTGTGTATTCTGTTTACGATATTGTTTCAAATGCTGTGACAAAATACACCCATATATTCTATTTCTGCAGGTTTCAGATGTGCTGTACTTCGTGCTTTCCACATACTGTTTTATTTTATTTAGCTATGTGCTACGACCTTATAATAATGCAGGCTTGTATGCTTGTGTGATTTGTGTTTATAGATTGACTCTTCATAATTGCAGTAAACTTTTACTGAAAAGTTTAAAATTAATTTAATTATTCTGATTTTCTTTTGGTGTTTGAAGTGATTGTTGGTGCTAAGGAATTCCAAGTAGAATGTGCAGATGAAGTGATGAGCCTGTTGGAAAGTGGCAATGCAGCTCGTCACGCAGGCACAACACAAATGAACGAACACTCTAGTCGATCACATGCCATTTTTACTATCAGTATTTGTCAGAAACAATCTGCAGAGTCTCAGAAAAAATAGTGATCCACAGGATTCATCTTGGAAATCAGTCCAGATGATTGCTTCAAAGTTCCATTTTGTGGATTTGGCAGGATCAGAGAGGGTGACAAAGACTGGAAATACCGGTGAACGATTCAAAGAATCAATTCAAATCAATAGTGGTTTGTTGGCCTTGGGAAATGTCATCAGTGCTCTTGGAGACCCAAAAAGGAAAAGCGTATATATTCCATACAGGGATGCTAAAATCACTCGCATTCTGAAAGACTCCCTAGGAGGGAACGCCAAGACGGTCATGATAACATGTATAAGTCCATCCTCATCAGACTTTGATGAATCTTTAAATTTGCTCAAATATGCAAACAGAGCCAAAAACATTAGAAATAAACCAGTTGTCAACTACAACCCTGATCAAGACCGGATTGATGAAATGGAACTTGAAATCAGATTGCTCCGAGAAGCTTTGCAGAACCAACAAGTTGGTAATCAGTGTTGACATGACTTCAATCAAGAAAGAACCCGAATCAGTTTGCTAGAAGAACAGCTCACCCGGCTTCAAGTTCAGTGCTTCAGCTACAGAAACTGTTTGGACGAAGCCTTCCCATTCCTGGTTGATTTGAATGATGATGTTAGCTTAAAAAGCAGGAAGCTCTCACCGTGCAGCAAATTGACACTGGAACTGGCACCATGCAAGAGCCCCATCATATCACAATTCTTCAGCTGAGGAGAGAACTAAAGAACTGCCAGGTATTTCATTCTAAGTTGATTGTTTAGGTACCTATGAACAAATCAGGAAAGCTAATGTGTCTGTCTTGTAGGAGGAGGAGATAGAGTTCCAACAAGTTAGAATTTTATAAAATCAACCTATTTTCATTTTTCACACTGAATTCTGGTAAGCCTGTAGATTGTTACCTCGCAATCGCATACACAAATTCTGGCTTTTCTTGGTTCTCATCATCCTAAATTACAGCTCTGTTATTTATTCTTCATTTTTTTTCTCTGGCTTATTGTAAAGCTCTGCTTCCCAGGTTCAAAACAGTGTAAGAGCTGGGTTTAAACTGAAAGATACCCAGGTAAGCATGCCATCCACAGCTCGGAGGAGATGGTTATGGAGATGCTAAAATAAACAGGGCAATAAAGGCTCTTGAGCAGCTCTTAAGAGTTGTATTTACTTGAAAGATATAGGTTGTACAGAAAAGATAGAGTTGTACAGAAGTATCTGTCTTTAGAATGGTAAGACATAGTGTGTCTATACTTTGCATTTGGCTCCTAAAGGTTTTCTGGAAGGCCAGCTACATTTGGAAGTAACCTTCAATCACTATTGGATCACTTACCCAGAAAAACATCTGAAAAAAAAAATAACATTATAATTTCTTTAATCTTTAGGCTCTTCTTTGAGATGAAAAATAAGGAGGGCCATCCTTATTTTTTTGTTTGAGAAGTGTATTAATATTATGATTGATGCTGAGATTTTACAGCCACATCTCACAGCACACCGAAGAAAGGAATTGGATTTAAATACCCACTTTGTAAGGTAGTGTTGGTTATGGGTCCGTTATTTCCTTTGGGAGAAAGAAACTTGTCAAAACAAAATCAATAGATGAGAAACAGAAGTAAAGAAACAACTGGTGGAAACCACTTTTGAAGGGAGCAGCTGATTCCCCAGAGGGCCATGCTGCCATAACCACAGGGACCTTGACAGCCTAGAAAGGTGGGCTGACAAGAACCTCATGAAGTTCAGCAAGGGCAAGTTCAGAGTCCTGCACCTGAAGAGGAACAACTGCAGGCACTCGTGCATGCCGGGGGCCACCCCGCTGGAAAGCAGCCCTGCAGAAAAGGAGCTGGGCGTCCTGGTGGCCACCAAGTTGAACATGAGTCAGCCATGTGCCCTTCCTCCTAAGAAGGCTAGTGGTTTTGTTGGCTGCACTAGGCAAAGTGTCACTAACAGGTCAACAGATGTGATCCTTCTGCTCAGTGAGGCCACAGCTGGAGTAGTGTGTCCAGTTGCAGTTGCAAACTGTATTTTGTGGTGCGTTATACACAGCATAGGCAGCCAGTCAAAAGAGGTGATTCTCCCACCATTTATTTAGCATTGATGTGGCCTCACCTTGAGTATTGTGTGCTCAGGGGCTCCCCAGTTGAAAAAGGATGTGAAGATAATTGAAAGTGTGCAGAGGAAGGCAACAAAGCTGGTAGAAGGGCTGGAAGGCAGGTCCTATGAGGAGAGACTGAGAACACTTGTGTTGTCCAGTCTGAAGAATAGGAGGCCAAGAGGCGACCTCATGGCTCTCAGCAACTTGCTGAGGAGGGAAGGTGCTGGTCTCTGCTGCTGGTAACTGAGGGAAGAATGCATGGGAATGGCACAAAGCTGTGGGGGATGTCCAGTTCACGCTGGACATCAGGGAAAATTTCTGTACCATGAGGATGGTCAGACACTGGCACCGGCTTCCTAGCGAGCTGTTTGGTGCCCCATGCCTGTCAGTATTCAGGAGGCATTTGGGCACTGCCCGCAATAACATGCTGTAACTTTAGGTTAGTCCTGAAGTGGTCAGCCAGTTGGACTTGATGATCTTTGTAGGTCCTTTCCAACTTTTCTACTCCATTCTGCTTGATTCTGTTCAGTTCCGGGCTCCCCCATGCAAGAGATTCAGGGACATCCTGGAAAAAGTGCAGCAGAGGGCCACAAAGATGCTTAAGGGACTGGAGCACCTCTCCAATGAGGAAAGGCTGAGAGAGATGGGACTGTTCAGTTTGGAGAAGAGGAGGCTCAGGGGGGGATTTTAGCAATGTCTTACAAATACCTGAAAGGAAGGTGCAGTGAACGTGCAGCCAGGACAAAAGGCAGTGGGCACAAGAGCTTCTAGGCTAACATCTGGAAGCACTTGTGTACTGTGTGGTGGCTGTGGCTGTGCACTGGAACAAGTTGCCCAAAGAAGTGGAGTCATCCTCTGAGACCATCAAAAGCCACCTGGACATGGTCCTGGGCAACCTGCTCAAGGTGGCCTTGCTTGAGCCAGGGGTTAAACCAGGTGACCTGCAGAGGTCCTTTCCAGCCTCAGCTGTTCTGTGATTCCATGGTGGGAGAATTTGCCATTTATACGTGCCAACTTTGCAGTTCCAATCACATCTTTGAACAACAAATAAATATATGTATGTATTTAATTTTCCAACTTCAAGAATAACAATGCCTGCATTTCCACTGGCTGAATTTTCCTTTTATTATCTAGCAGGCTCTAGCTATGGATGAAGAAGTATTCATCCAGAAGGATCATGAATTGAAGATATTGCAGAATCAGATAAAGACATTAATACAGGAAAATGAAGAGCAACTGGAATCTTTAAAGAAGGCTGAAGAAACACATAGATTACAGGTATTTTTCCTCTGGCATATATTACATGTATCTATGTCGAACCATCCGTCCACTATAGGAATGTACTCATGATTTCAAGACAGATCCTTCAGAATTTTTTTGGATGTAAACACCTACCAGTCTTACAAGCACCTTGTTTGAATTAGAGCTGTATTCCCTAATGAGCTGAGATCATCTAGTGGGTGAATCACAATACTGTGATTCCTGAAGTTTGTGTATCAGCCTAACTGTGCCACAGCCTTCCTGTATGATATTAAGTGATTCATTCACCCTCTCTTTGCTTCCTGCCTTCCTCCAGATCTGTATTGTTGCTAAGTTGTTTCAGGACGATTCATGCTTTAGGACTTGAAAGGCTTTTAAAGATTGTTTAGAATCTCAAAAAGACCATCAAGTTCCTACAGAATGCTTTAATTGAAAGGCTGTGTAGAAACATGCTTTGTTATATCTTTATTCAGTGTGAGAGTAAAGTATTGTTGCCTTTTGACTTTTTAAGACAGAATTTCATCCTAGTATTCTGAGAGTTTACTATTACAAGAAGCTGAGTGACACAGTGGAAACACTGCTTGCCTCCTTCCCTCTCTAGATCTTGTATATGCTAATGAAATTGTAATGGGTAGTAAGTGAATAGCATTTCAAGATCCAGGAGACCTGGATCTTGACTTTATAGGATGATAGATCTGACCTTTTTTAAAGGGAACAGCATAAACATGGCTAGTTAGTACTCTTCTCCTTATTCTCCTTTTTTATTCTCCTTTTTCTCCTTTTTCTCCTTTTTCCTCTTCTTTGCTGATGGCTTGGGGAGAGTCAATGAATGAAAGGTAAGTCTACTGGTCACCATCTTTTCCTTCCCTCTGTAACATTTTTTCTGTTCTGTCATCTCTGGATAGGCTTTTTTTGTGTGTTTTCCTTTTTTAACCCATACTGCATATTGTCAGCTTATTAGACTGAAACAATCCATGCTTCTAATACCCATAGATGCTTATATACGATTATGCTTATAATTGTATCTTATGGAGGATACGAGGCAGATGATATGAACAGAAACAGTTGTACTGTAGGCAAAAGATCGCAGCTCTCACTTTTACTTAAAAACAGAAAAATCAGTATAATAATTAAATCAAATGCTTGTGTCAAATGGCTTAAAGTTGTATGCACAGGAAAGGTGTCGTTTCAATGATACATGATAGAATAAGAACTGTAAAAGTAGCATGTAAATGTTTGTACCCATGTATTTATGTAACAGGTTATGCACTATGGGGTCGTATGTACAAGGGCATAAGGGACAGAGTCTTATAGGGATTAAAAAAAAAAAAAGTTGCAAGGTGGAGTTGCCCATTACTACTTCCACAATCATAAAATGCATGGTATTGACATATATATTCTTTTTGCTATGACACAGAAATATTATGTATTGTATTCCAACAAAATGTCAATTTGTGGGGCATTGTCTATGTATGGGGAAAGGACTTGCAGTCTAAGAAGATGAGAAAAAAAGAATAAATAAAAAATATATGATTCAAAGTAGGAGAATGCATATTTTAGTTAACTATCTCTAGCTGTTATTCAAATTTCCTGTTGATAGGCAAGATTTTTGATGTATTCTGAAAGGAACAGAGAAGACTGAAAATTGTATGATCTTGGCCTTATGGATAAATCAGTTCAGTGAAGATACGTAATTTTGAACAATGCACAGAGATTGCTGTAGGAAAGGCAAGTAAGTTCTTCAAACTAGCATTACCGACAAATTTGAGGCTGGGTAGAAAAGAAAGTAACGGTTGATACAGGGGATCCTGGGGTCACGTACAATTTTATGAATGTTAATTAATAAAAATAATCTTTCAAGTTGGACCGCTCCAAGAGGAAGAGGAAGCCTACATGTATGTACATTTCATTCTTTAAACTCAGACCATGTGCTTCATTTGAACATTTTTCTTGAATTACCGTTTTATTTATCCATGAACACACAAATAAGGCAAGCAAGGGCTGATAAATATGTCATCTACTTCTCACTAGATGTCTAAATCTAGCTGACATAATTTATATAGGACAGGTCCTTTAGAGACAAAAATGTCTCAAAAAAATGATTGGAGTTTGGGGAGAGGTAAGATTCTACCTGTCATGCCAGAGAATTTTCAGTTTGTTGCAGAATTTGCCTGTGCACTGCAGAAGAATTTAGAGTTGGTGAATGATATACAAGAAGACTGACCTTTATAATGAATTTAGAAAGGTATGATGCAAACCTGATGATCAGCAACCGTTTTTGTTTTTGTTTTTTTCATATGAGGATGAAAAAATGGTGGAACAGCAAATCCTTATTGATCAGCTAAAAGAAAAATTAGAGAAGTTTATGGTTGTGAAAACTTGGGACTTCTCAAGTGCTTGTGGAGATGGGCCTGCTGTTACGGCATCTGCAAGAAGGCCATACAGTGTCCCACTCACAAAGAGTCTGCTACACTCCCTTTACCCATCTTCAGGGACAGAGACACGAAAGGTAAGGTCTACCTAAGCATTCCATTTTTTTTAACAGTTATTGTTCAATAATTCTATTGGGCGTGACAAATTATGGTGACCTATTGTCAGCTGCTGTTTAGCTTTGAAGCATTTTAGCATGGAAGACTGAAAAAGTACTTTCGAATGTCTTGCGACACATGCTATGTCCCAATTGTCCAAAATCTATGGGCTTACATTTTGAATCCCAGAATGGCTGGAGTTTGAAGGGACCTTTAAAAATCATCTAGTCCAACTCTGCTATGGACAGAGACACCTTTCACTAGATCAGGTTGCTCAAAGCCCCATACAAATTGACTTAAAACACAGAATTTATCACAGTCATAAAGCTGTAGTCTTTAGTGATCTTTTTGTGCAATGTTTAACAGTTCAGATAGGAAGCATTCCCAAAATGAATGATTATTCTGTACTGATAAACTGAACATTTTGGGTAATAAGTTGGTAACAGTACCTTCTTTTGCACTTGGGACAAGTGTTCTAAGCAGAACCTTCTCTTGCAAAACCTTCTGGTACACAGGTACTCAGAAATATTATTTAAACACCTGCAATTTTGCATACAAGGTCAGGTAGTGAAAGACTTTTAAACTGAAATACTATTGGAATATCAATAAAGAATTACTGAACTATTCCAAGTGTTTTTTGGGTGCTTTTTGGCAAGTGTATACCAGTCCCCCTGCTTTTTCCATGGCTCGGATGATTGCAGGATTCCGTGCTCGTAGCCAGATGATACTGAGCTACATAGAAGATCAAGATGAAGTCCTTCACTGCCACCTCTCTGATCAGAGTGATGAAGAGAAAGAAAATACAGACAGTCAAAAGTAATTTCATTTTTTTTTCTCATTACTTAATTAAGTAATTTTTTCTTTAATTTTTGTTACAGATAAATATATAGCAAATATAATATTACTGCCTAATCCTACTGTAATGTGAGGCCATTTGTGATACTACTTAAAATAAATTTGCAGGACCAACTAGGCATATTATGAAACTAGTTTAAAAACCACATTTTTTTGATGCGATAAAGATTGCATGATCTTTGTTTTGGGGACATCATCCAACAAGATCAAGCATGGGAAGAAGAAGGTGCAAATGCTTATGTAAGCTTTCTCAGTTTGGCACTCTTCTCTTTAATATCATGTACTTTATATAAAGTTAAAAGAAAAAAAAATCCCTTTGTGTTTAGAATGTATCATGTTTTCCATTCTTTCTTAGGCATTCAATAAACCAAAGATGGACACGAAAACAGGCTTCTCTGTGCTTTCCCTTTGAGCAAAGTGACATGAAATGTCAAGTTGACAAGTCCAGCTTATGTGACAAATCTGTGCCACAGACTGATACAGCCACAGGTAAAATGGAAGTCATGAGAGTAAATTGTGTTAGATATTAGAATATGCAATAATGTCTTTATCACATGTAATTATTTTTCTCATCAAAATGTCTTTATTTGCTACAAATACTTTTTTCATGATAGCTCAACATAAATTTATTTTTAAATTATTTTCCTTTTCCTTTTCTGAAATTGACATCAGTGACCTTAATGTTTAAGTACTACTTACTAGCGAGAAAGCACTTGACATACAAGTCTAGTACTAGTTCAAGAAAAGGAAACATGCTATTGTTTCATCAGAGATGCACTGAAAATGCTTAAAAAATATATTTTTTTCTCTCTCAGGTTAGCATCTTGAAATGCTAATGCATGCTGTCATTTCCATATTTAGACGGCAGGGAAAAGACTCTTTGCAATACTCTCTCCTTTTGTCTCTTTCGCTTCATTTGTAAGAATTCTATACATACTATATTTCAGATCACTGTCTTTTGGCTAAAGAGTGTATTCCTTTTATTCCTTTTTTATTCCTTTTTTTTTTTGGTCTCCACATTGCTTTGTTTTCTTTCAAGGTGAAGAAATGGACTGCCTCCAGAAAAGTCATGTTTTTAACATGCAGAAGTTAAAGAATTCAGAGTTGAGACTCACTGAGGCCAAGCAAAAAATGAGAGAACTTGCACTTAACATCAAAATGAAAGAAGAACTTATTAAGGAATTAGTAAGAACAGGTAAGTGACTGAAAAATTGAAATGAAGACATTCAGAAATAAGCAAGAAAAAAGACACAAAACTTCTGAAGACCTGCATATCTTAGTTTTTGGGTAATTTTCTTCTGTGGGAATACTTCTGGTAACTTACAGTTTCCTAACTTCAATGAATTACTTGCTATGAGTGCATTGAAGGCTGCAAATTTGTATTGTGTCCTACTCAGCTGTGATCTGCAGATTTGTTTGTTAAATATTTTTTTGTGTTTTGTGGCTTATTGTGTTTATCCACCTATAGTGTAATTTTTCACGTATGCTTAGTGCAACTGATCTCTTCATGGACATGTGTTTGTCATCCAGTGTCTGGGATAGGAGAGAAGATACGACACTGTGCTGGGAATGCTTGCATTGCCGTCATAGCAGTAGAGAAGCAGGAGTCAGAAGTGGATGAGGGAAAAGGTCAGTGTCCCTGTTAGCCTATATCATTACACACCTGTCCTGATATATATATGCTTGCCAGAAACTTATCATTATGATGACCCTAAAGATCTGTGCTTACCTGTTTCAGTCACACTCTTCTAGTGTGTACATATTCTCCTGAGGCAGTCTTTTGGCATTGAGAAACATTGTGCGCCCCCAGTAACAGTACTTACGGAATCCCAAACAGAGCAAATCAGATTGCCCGAACAGGGTAAATCAGTAGAAACACAATCGAGAGTTTTTTGCTGATTACCAAGTTGAAAGCTGAGAAATATGTAGCATATTCCTCTGGGGAAAAACAAACAAA
Organism: Anas acuta; assembly: GCF_963932015.1. Lineage (NCBI taxonomy): Eukaryota > Metazoa > Chordata > Aves > Anseriformes > Anatidae > Anas > Anas acuta. The sequence continues at coordinate 393,624 of NW_027075982.1, read as the reverse complement.
CAAACAAACAGACAAAAACAAAACAACAACAACAACAACAACAACAACATAATAATAATAATAATAATACAGGCAAGCTATTTTGTCAAGGACTGCAGTAGGCAGAAAATTTTCACTTGATGTGGCACTCAGGTGTTACTTTCTTTGGTGACATCAGATGATTTATGAAGAGTTCAGATTTAAGATTCCTTTGTTCATCTATATTTCAGTGTTACAAGGGAGCTGTTTGTTTAGGTTTGGAAAATGTCTCAGAAATTTTTGGTTTAATCAGGATGAAGTAAGTAACGATTCAATTACAGGTTTAAGTGATACATTGCAAATTATTATCTTGCTGTTTTAAAACTATTTGGATATGATGTCTTTAAGGTAAGGATGCAGAGTGTGTAAGCAGGCAATATTCTTTGAAGATAACTAAACTGGAGCAAGAATCCGAGCAGGCCAAAATGGAACTGGCCGAAACTCAAAAACAGCTTCAGGAGCTGGAGAATAAGGAGCTGAGAGAGCTTCCTGAGAAAGCCAAGCTACAAAAAGAGTTCCGAAAGAAGATGGATGCAGCTAAGCTGAAAGTGCAGGTATTTCCAATATGACCATTAGGATTTGCAAATTCTTGTCTCAGCATCACCTTTGAAATCCGTACACTCTGCTTGTGAAACTCTCACCAGCTTCACACAATTGAAGCTAGTTGGATTGAAGTAGCCAATGAGAACCTTCACACAGTTATACCCACTACTATTTAACAACTAAGTAGTTAGATAGTTCTGTCTTTGATGATTTTACGAAGGCTCAGAGATCTTAGAAATAATGTGTGATTGTTGTGGCAAAATGTAGCAAGTCTTGCTCACTGTCCTAACTCAGTGAAATAGAGAATTAACCTGAGTAAGGTTTTAGTTTTAAGTTTTCCTGTTAAGCTGAAATTTTCCGTTAACATTCAGGCCTTACAGAAGAAGAAGCAAGACACTAAGAATCTGGCTTCTCTATCTAACCAAAGTGAAAAACGAGCAATAGAACTTGAGCAGAACGTGGATCAGATGAAGCATCAGCAGACCCTGCTAGAGAAAAGACTGCGTGAGGAGAGTGAAAAAAAGAAGCAACTAGAAGCAGAGCTTCAGCGGGACCAGCTACAAATTAAAGTAGGATTCTTTCTGTTTCCTTATGACAAAGAATAAGACCAACCAGTTTGACCTTTGTTTTCCCAAAGGCAATGTACTATACTACCAGATTTTGTCCTTTTAAGTAATTGCTTACTTGACACTGAAGAAATCATGTATAAGTATTTTCATAGAAATCTTCATTCTTCCTTTCTCTTCAGCTATGTTTTTAAATGTTATTATGTGATGTCTAGCCCTGAGTTGCAATTTTGCATGTAAATTAGTTCAATATTTCTGATTTCATGATTGTGTAGATTCTGTCATTAAATGTGTTTGAAAAACACACTGATAGAGGCAGAAAGAAAGTTTTGTTTGTTTGTTTTTGTTTATAGGAACTTCAGCTTAAGATGGAACAGCAACAGAAGATTCTTAAACTTAAAGACAGCGAGATTGCTGCATTTAAAAAGAAGAAAAATAAGTCAGTGGGAACTTTACAGAAATCAGAGGTAGCTAATCTATTCCAAATCTGTGTGGACACTGAAAAGAAAGGTGTCTTTATTCACCCCGTGCCATCTTTGTAAAGCTTTTGGAAGAAGAGTATTCCATCCTCCCTCCCCTGTTTTTTTTTTAAATTGTTATTTTTTTTGTTGTAGCAAAAACTGAGACAAGTCAAGAAGCTCTTTTACTGGTTTTGAATGAACGAAAGGAGAGGGCTGTAATGTCTTTGTTTTTTCTATGACTTGTCAAAGGTAGTAATTCAGATAGCTGGAAATTCAACAAGTTTGGTTGTCTGGTAGGTTTGAAGGTGATTCTGATGAGCTCTGTTATAAATGTTGCACGGTTTGTTTGTTTATTTCTTTTCCCATCTGACAAATATGACAGATGGCTATGGTTTTGGTTGTTCATGACAGTTTTAGAATAGTAGGTTTCCTGTGCAACAGTGCTACCTGCATGATTTCAGAACTAGACATTGGAACATGAGAGTTTCATGAGTTAACCAAAGTCTTTAGAGGTGAAAATAAATTTAAAAAATGAAATAAAAGCAACTTTTTAGCCATACCAGCAATATGCCCACTGATAAACCATTGCTTCAGAAGAGACTTATAATAGACTCTGCTAGCAGGATCAGAACTCCCATTTTTTCTTTCTTTCAGCATCACAGTTTCTCATCACTATGTGTTTTTCCACCAGTCTTGGTCTTGGGCAAGAATCATGCAATGAGGATGGGCTAGCTGATTTCTTGTGGTACCTTTCAAACTTAGTTGTTGTCATTCTGTATATGACATCTATTTCTATAACTGTTTTTAGGAAAATAATACATTTCCTTAAAAGCATCTGATAAAATTGTTTGCATAAGATGTAGTAATATAACATTGCTGAGCCTCTCCTTAAGTCAGTCCTATTTCTGTATTATCCTGAATCAGGATTCTGTTGAACACTTAATGTTCAGAATTGAAATGTTGATTTCTCACGTTTTATCAGTTACTCTAAAAGAGGAAAAACATAGTCATAAAATTCTGACCCAAATAGTCCTCGTTAATGCTCTCTGGATCTCTGTTTAAACTGTAGAAATTAGAAGAGCAGAAGAAATGGCTGGATGAAGAAATGGAAAGAATTCTTCAACAGCACCAACAGTTAGCGGAACTAGAAGAAGATTTAAAGAAAAGAGAAGCCATTGTAGCTAAAAAAGAAGCATTATTGCAAGAGAAATGCCGCCTAGAAATCAAGAAACTGAGATCTAGCCAGGTGATTTAAGAAAAAAAAAAAAAAGAAAGAAAGAAAGAAACTTAACACAATTGTAGAGCTGCCTGAAAAGACTATGGGAGGAGGGCAGCCGGATAACAGAAGAGGTTTAAGCCATGCAACTTGTATCTGTAGCGCTGCCATTACATTATTGTGTGGCTTGATCAAATCAACATTTTAAACATGAATAATAGAATGTAGTAACCTTTATTTACATGATATCCCCGAAATTCTAACAACAAAACAAAATCTGACTTCCAAAGTTCTGTTATTGCAGCACATTAAATAACGATATCTAAAAAATTGCTCAATGCCTGCAAAGTAGAGAACATGGCAGAGAAACATTCTGTATTATTTACTTTGGCTACTGAGAAACAGAAATTGAAATGTCATTGTCACCGTAATGACTAACTCATGTAAGATATGTAGAAAACTGCACATTGCTTTTCTTTGTTTTCTTTCATCTTTTGATTAAATAGTAAATTTTATGGTAGCTATCTACTTAGCCTAAATGGCGTCCCTTTACAAGAAGTAGACAGGTCTTCCACTTTAGGATGCGACAGTCTCATGTACATGTTTATGGGGAAGGAGTTTTATACTTACGGTTTCTTTCATTCTTCCTCTTATTTCTTTCTCTCTCTCTCTCTTTTTTTTTTTTTTTTAAAGGCTTTAAACAAAGATAGTATGAAATTGTCTACTTGCTTAAGTATGCTGGACCAGGAATTGTGTGATAAAGGTATGCAGCTTCAGGACAGCACTACTGAAGGTAAGACAGACATTCTGGAAAAAATTCAGGTTCTTCAGAAGGAAAGGGATCAGCTACTCAGAAGAAGAAATAGTGTGGATGAGAAACTGAAAGAGGGTAACTGAAAAGTGTTGTCAGCTGAAGTAAGTAACTATCTCTGAGATACATCGAAGTTTTAGGCAATGTTGTATAATAAAGTATTCCAATCATGACCTAAAATGTCCCCCAGTATTAGATAGTAGAGAATCAAGGAACTGAGGTTGGGTGTTTTTGTTAACAGCCGACATGAAAGTACTGCTATAATGGCACTACTTACATAACAGTGAACAACATATACTTTCAGAGGGACTTACTTACTTTAGCTAGAGTCCGGACAAATGTCGCTGGCCTAACAATTCTATAATTAGAAATAATGAAACAGGATGTACATCAATTTATCTTAGGTAGCTATTTTCCTATCAGGACATAGAACAAGGTGAAGTACTCTAATAGTGATGTCCCTTGATTATTTTTTTCATAGGCTTTTGTGAAAGACCAAACCTCACCTGAAGGCCTCCATATAGTTACAATGAAAATAAGCCATATTGTGGATTGAATAGATCAGTATAATTAAGTTGAAGATTGAATAAATTGATGTAAAATACACAGATTTGTTTTAGGTCTTGAGAAGCAGCAGTTGGGGCCTATTACTGAGCTGATAGCATGCCAGAAAGAATCCTATTTGCTTCACTCCACAGAATCTTCTGCAATACTTCAGGGCGTGAATTTCTGCCACCTTCCTGCACAGATAATGGTCACCAAACTGCTTACAGATCTGATTGGTTCATTAATCGCTAATTAGAAAACTAGTTCAACTGAAAAAGTAATAGAAGTCATCAAATTGTGGGGAGGGGAAAATGAAGGAAGAATAGAATGTAGGCTTTTGTGGTGATGAACCATTTGTTTGAACTCTGGTCTGTGGAAGGGATATCAAGACATTTCCTGCTTGCTCCAAACAGGTTCTAGATTTGTATTCTTCCTCTTATTTTTCCCATTCCATTCTCTGTACTACTACTAGTTAGTCTTGCTCTTCAATTGAGATTCACCTTTGAGAATGAAGTTAATGTCTTATGCACACAAAGATTTGTTTTGTACTTTTTTTACAATCTCACTCCTGTGTTTCTGTGTAGGAAGAACATGTCCTTTTGCAGCTGGAAGAAGGAATTGAAGCCCTGGAGGCTGCTATTGATTACAAGAATGAAAGTATTCAGAGTCGCCAGTACTTGCTTAGATCCTCTTCACAGATCCTTTCACAGAGTGAGGGTAATGGAATAGGAAAACTAGTTTCCTTGTCTGCTGATGAGCTCAGAGCTATCCTCTTCAACTACTTTAACAAGGTTTGCTTTGGCTAATGATCAATATTTTATCCTATTACCTGTTATTGCGCTAAATAGTTAAAGGAAATAGTGTCAAGAAGTAAAGTCAATTTAATCCACTTTCCTTGAAAGCCTGCTTAGGTTACTCACATCTGTTGTTAATTTGGATATTTTGCATCTTGACATCAACATAAAAAGGATGCTTTTCTATTACTTGTTTGTATCTTGTTTTGGTGTCATTAGCTTAAAAGGTGTTGCAAATCTGGAAATTTCCTTGCTCCTTTCCACTGCTTTATGCTGCTAACTTCTCAAGTAGCAACATATTTAAATAGTGGTGTCGTATTGAAATTCTTCCCACCTGCAGTCTTTATTAACCTCAGGATAGTATTTCTTTTTTCCAAATCCATTATAAAATCTTTCTGCAAATAAGCTCTTACCACCATATACTGAAGAATCGTAATGACACCTAGAAACATAAAAAAGAAATGCATTAGGACTTGGTGTCTCTCTTTGCCCATGGGTGAACCTTGGGTGATTTTGTGAACAAGTTGTCTGTGGTACACAAATTGGCAGTTTTCCAGAAACAGGAAAAAAACTCTTGTATCAGTTTAAGTTCTGCACAGGGTATTAAAAAATCCGCTAGTCCATGTGATCAAAATCTACAGAGCTCAATTCTGAAGTGTGAACTCATGTCAGCAGGCAAATCTGTTTCCAGTATAAGCTTACAGTTTATAGAGACAATTGCTTTTGTATCCATTCATCTATTAAGCAGAACTGTAAAAGCATTTGTTGAAATGGTTTGATAGAAGTGTATTAGATTGTCTTAGATTGTTGGCCTGCAAGAGTCTGAACGTAAATTACAACTGCAGACTGAAGAACAGGAAATGAAGGTCATAGACCAGGAAAATACAATACGTGAATTGGAATCTGCACTTGAGCACATCAGGTTGCAGTGTGACAGGCAGCTGACGCTACAACACAGAGAACATGAGAAAAAACTACAGTTGATACTGCATCATTTCAAGGGTGCTTGTTTGTTTTCCAAGGGGAATTGTACAGCAGATATTATCTTTAGTCACTGTTGAGAAATACTGTGTTTCATATGAAAGAAAAAAGAAGATATGAGGTAGAAAGATAACATTTTGGCTGTTACTAATTCTGATGTCGTGTAGGATGCTGATGAACAGACACAAGGTGCTTGTATAAAAGAAAAAAGCTGACCATTTTTAAAAAACGGTCAGAATTGTCATATTTTTATATTCAATTTGTTGACATTGGAAAGGTGAAAGATAGCAATCCCCTTGATCTTTATCCTCTAAATGCTCCTATTAAAATGGAGAATTGGGGTTGGCATGGGCTTTTTGATCCTCTGTCATACTAGTTTAAATGTACACCCTGAAAGCAGAGTGTCAGCAAAATACAGGACATTCTCTAGCTGGGCATCTTGATTTTGGCACAGAGAAGTGAAGTGAAGATTTGATTCTCATACTAGTTTTACTTGCCCTAGAACAAGATGGTGAAGGTATTGCAGAAACCTTGAAAGAGTATGAAGTACAAGTCCAGCAACTGGAAAAAGACTTCTTTTATTCTAGAGAAAATCAGCAGAGAGCTGAAGAAGAAATTGAAGGGCTTTTTTGGAGAGTCACCCCATCAACTAATGGCACCTACTAAATGTAAGTATATGATCTTAAAATGCTTTTGTGTTTGTCAGTAGATCATTTGAGGGGTAGCAAACAGACAGAAGTATATCAGATAGACATAAAACTCATATTTTTACTGAACTAACTCTTATCCAGGAAGGTACTACATCTCCCCACACTTGCAAAGGAGAGGCAACATCAGTTTGTAATAGAGGCAGTGGTATAACACTGTTCTAAATTCATGTTTGGTTTTCTGTGGATTCGAGCATAATTTCAGAAGCTACAGTCTCACACTGTTGTGGTTGAGAAAACGGTATTTTATTATCTGAAAGACTCTGAATGGCATTATAATTAACAAATGTGTAATATGCTATGCTTTTAGATGCCAGTATTTTAAACAATCAACTTGATTTTGCTGCCAGCACTTGATTTCATAGAAGTTATTTCTTGGAAGATTGTCAATGAGGAGGTCCATACTTCCAGTTAACTAAAATAATTCTTTATTAAGGTTAAAAGACCTAGATATTTGTAGTAAGAAGATAAGCTTCCTAATGTGATCTATGCTTTGACCAAAAAAAAAAAAAAAAAAAAAGGAGCAACAAACAACTATGAAAAGTTTTTGATTGTTCCATGTCCTACTAACCACAACTCAAAATGAAGTAGTTCTAGTGTAGAAGCAAAAATGGTTTAATTATTGTCATTATCTTGGTTGTCTTACACCTCACACTGCCACCACCACCACTTCACATGCACAGTGCAGCCTTCTTGGCCCCGTGTTTCGTCTTAAGGCTCAGCGTGACTCATTCTTCCTCTTAACTGATGGTTCTGTTTCGTCACACTTGAGGTAGTGCCATGTCTTTGTAACACGTAGATGCTGGTCACATATGCATCTGTTGCTACCAGAGTGAATTGAGGTTTAGCTCTCCAGGCAGGATAATAAGCCTAGAGGTTCATTACTCGAAAGTATGCTGTGGCGGTGTGAACATGAATATTGCACGGGTTAGACTGTAAATGAGCATGGGGAAGATTATTCTGTGTCTAATACACAAAGAAGCATGTAGTCCAGGACATGTTTTGCTGTGAGGAAACATCCATCCCAGCCAAACTGTAGTGAAATGTAGAAGGGTGAATATCCCTGTGAATTTCTAACTTTTTCGAATCCATATGTTTGTAACGTTTGTAAGAAGCGCTCAGTATTTTTGTATAATTACCTTTAGTTATCTTTCCTCTGAATATATTTTGGGGCATAATACAATGTAATAAAAAAGTGATGAGCTTTAAAAATAACAAAAATCCCTGTGTACATTAAAGTCACATTCAAAGACTATGTTTTGTGTGTTCTGCTAATGAAATTGCAGACTACTTTTGAAAATACAAAGAATTTCATATTTTACTGTCATGGTTCAGTTGTTTTAAGATTGCCTAAATTGCAAGTTAGAATGGTGAAGCTTGTATTACAAGCAAAGAGCCAGCGGAAAGTAAAAGACACAGTCTTTTACTTCCTCGTCTTTCGGGTCCTTAACATACAATGGTGCTAGCTCAGACCTAGGAATCACCAGTCTTTATCTTGTTCCCTGTCTCAAGTCCCCCCTTTTCTTGAGCCTAAGCAAATTCTTTGGCTTATTACAATCCTTCTTGATTAAAAGTTTTTATTAAATTCTTACCAGTTTTGACTTGGTGCTTGTTTCAGTTACACTTCCAGGTATCATAATCTAGACCTTCATACAGCACCAAAATGCACATTGTACCACTACACAAGTCAAGACTACTACTATTAAAAAGAAGATCAGTATTCCTCTAAACGATTGCTTAAGCCAAGAAAAGTTGGGTAACCAAAAGGTTATTTTGTTGCATAATTCTCGAAAACCCCAGGAGGTGTCATCATGAATTACCTTATGTAATCACCTTAGACTAATCACCTTATTACCTTAGTCTTTCCCCAAATGTTTTCGTGCTCAGCCTCAATTCTTCCTGCCTCATTTACACACATACAGCAACTAATATTGATTAAAGTGCATCCTTCCCCTTGGGAGGCAAATAAAAGGTGCCTAAAACATTCTTCTTGATTTGTTCTAGTTGCTTGCACAGACCTGTAAGATGTTGTTGCAAATATTGGTTTCCTAAATGTGTTAGATCTTCTCCTTTGTCCGGCATTTGGTAAGGCCTGCCAAACAATATCTCCAAAGGGGCTTAGTTTGACCAAGTTTGCTCCTGGGGGATGGATGGAGCCCGTGGTAGGGAGCCGTGTGGGAGCAGTGCTTGAGGAGCTGCTGCCTTTGGCAGCCCCTGCAGGCTCACTTCGGGAATCCCGTGTGAGGGATGAAGTTCTGTGTTTTTTGTTTTGTTTTTGTTTTGTTTTGTTTTGTTTTGTTTTGTTTTTCTGAAGAAACCGGGTGTTTAAGAAGGAAATGCAGAGTTGCCTTTGTTTGGCACTCGATGGTCTTGAGGTCTCTTCCAACATAGACATTCTGTGATTCTGTGAAGTCACAAACGCCAAGGCGTCACACTGGCTGGCTCTGCAGCACAGATGCCAGGAGTGCCGCTTGGCATGGCGGCGGCGGCGCGGTGCCCCAGCCCCAGGCCCGTCCCAGCCCCAGCACACGTCGCCCTCCGCTCCCCCATGGAGCCCTCCGCTGCCTCAGCAGCCCCGCGGCGGACACCCCATGGCGGAGCCGCCCCCAAGGAGAAGGAGCCCGCAGCCCTCTGCCCACACCGCACCGCACCAAGCGCCGCGCAACGGCTGCCACCGCCGCGGGGGCTCCTGGTGTGAGCGGCAAGCGGTGGCAAGGGGGGGCTGCGCTTCCTGAGTCGAGCTGCTGGACACCGGCTTGCCTGGGCAATTGCCCATGTTGCTGAGGAGGCAACAGAGCCAAAGCCCTTGGGGCTGAAGATCCAGCATGGCTGGGGAGGCTTTGGCATTTCTGCACAATGCTGCTCAATCCTGCTGGGGAGCCCAGCCTCAGGTGCGGAATGAAGCCAAGCAAGCTCGAGGGAAACTGTGTGCTGGTAAGTTGTCAGTTCTTGTTTTCTTTTTCATTCCTCACGCCTAAGAAAGCCTAACTCTTTCAAGCACTTGTTTGATGGACTTGATTCTGGGTGTGCTCCTTAAGCTTGTTTGGCAGCTGTTGAACCCCGCTACACTTGCAGGAGACCTATGCTCGAGTTGATGCTTGCTGTGATCAAGCGGTGTTCTTTTGCTCTTCTTTGCTTTGGTGATGGCAGGTGAGGTTGCAAAGAGTTTTCAGGAGGATTCTTCTTTTCCTTTGCAGAATCCCAGACTGCGTATTAGAGCTGATCTTCATCTCTGCTTGGAAAAGCTTCACGGGCCAAAAGAGAATGGAGATGAGGAAGGCAATGGAGAATGATGAGGACTATTTGCAGTCGGCACCCATAAGCTTTGTGAAAGAATCAGGTGCATTTCTGTAGTGGTAGAAAGCGCAGCTGGAAAGACTTCCTAAGGACGACAGGTCCAATTCATTGTTCTCAGTTAGAGCAATCCCCTAGTTTAGACTCCTATGGGTATTTGTCTGTAGGCAGCTGCCAACTTGTCCAGCTAATTCAATTCAGCCTGGAAAACAAGCAAGCAAGCAAGCAAAAAGCACAGAAATCTGCAGTTTATGGAGTGCAACTGTCTCCTTTCCAATCTCATGGGTTTCACCAAGTTTTGGGTGACTCCAGGGCTGGCTTGCCAGGGAGACTTTCTTGAATTGCTGGCAGATCAGCCAGAAGGGCAATACAAGGCCCTGGCTAAACACAATCTGTAGGCTGCTTCTAGATCAACAGTTTCCTTGGTTACTCCACAACCTCCACAATCTCCACTTGCTTCGAAGCTGTGAAGATTGCAAGTCCACTTTGTGTTTTTCAGCCACTCTGTGTCAAACGGTAAGAGTTTTCACTGGCTGTTAAAACAGAAAGGACAAAGAGCCCCTCCTCTGGGTCTTCAGAAGGCTCCTAAGATCCCCCAGACTGGCTAAGTAGCGACGCTCTAGTATAGATGCATCTAGATGCAGTAGAGCTAGATGGTGGGAGAGAGGCTCTAGCATGGACGTGACACGCTTTGACAGCATCTTTTCTCTGACAGCAACTTCTGCCTAGGTTTTTCCCATCAAGCCAGAGCAGTTTCTTGGCCTGCGCAACCTGCAGACTGACCTCTCGTGTGTATCCGTGCTGGACTGAGGGTAATGTTTGGAACACACACCAATGCTGTATTCACTAGAACTTTGAGAAGAGAGAGCAAGAAGCTAACCTGCATACGAGTTTCTTAGGTTTCTGTAGAGAGAGAGAGATATACATGCATACATATTTACTTCTGTCTTTACTTCTTTCAAGATAGCTTTTGTTCTCCAAAATTAATCCTCTGACTGTTACTAACGTATGGGACACACCTTGACACTCTAATGGCATAGAAATACTTTTCAGCTCATCCTTGCTATTGTTTCTGGATTGAAAAAATAATTGTGAATATGATTACCTGCTTGGAATCTTTTTTTTTTCTTTTTAATATATACCTATTCTATTATGAAATCCTATAAAAAGGAGTGAACTCAAGAGGAAAAAAAAAAAAAGAAAACAATTTTAATTCCACTTCTAAATTAGATATCTAATCCTGATAGATTCACTCCCTTCCAAACAGAGCTCAACAAATGAAACAGTAAAAAATGCACATAATATTTCTTCTATCCCAAGATTTCATGGCACAATAGTTCTTTGCTTAACCCTGCAATAGCCCCATAGGCATTGCAATTGCTTACTTGTTCTTCTCCTTTGCTTGTGTTTAGTGTTTGCTTTTCTAATGTTACAACATTGGATTGATTTACCTCCTTAGGTATCAAGAGAAGAAGGCATTTGCTTCAGAGGACAGTACTTTGATGCTTTCCAGGGCTAATGGCCAAAGTTTTCAAAGCACTTTTTTTTTTTTTTTTTTCCCCATCAGTGATTTATACATTTGTCAATCTTTCCATCTTCATTTACAACTCCGAATTTAGGTTTTAGGTGAACAAGAACCCTGAAACCAGCTGAAGCCATATCAGACATAGTAAGGACATGTGTCTGTGAGGAAGTAATTCAGAGTGATTCTCTGGTGTCCTTTGGACAGCTTTCCTCTGGTCCTCTGCACTAAGCATCCCCAAGGGATATTTCAAAGCTCTCGGAATGATCTGTCATTCTCTCTTCCACTGGTGTCTCCATTAGAAAAGCGTGACTATTCCTTGCCCATGTGGAAAAGAAGTCCTCCTTGAGTTGTTTCTAAGCAAAACCTCTTTCTTGTGTTCTGTGGACAGAAACCACTTGGCTAGACAAACTCAATCATTGCAAATGGAAGGAGTGGAACTACTTCAGCACCGTGCTTCGGCTTCTAAGCAGAAGTGTAATGTAGGTGGGGACGTAGCAAGAGGACATGGCCAAGCCAGGGTGGACTTGAAAGTGCCGTGTCCGAGCCACAGCAAGAAGTCCGTGATTGCCACTTGGAGACTGCTGCTCACCTAGCAGCACAGCAGCTGGAACACTTCTGGATACTGCTGATGGATTGCCACGAATCAGGCAGTGACATGAGCTACGAGAATGACGGAAGTGACTGGAAGTGATGCTTCTCCCTGTTCTCCATTGCAATTTGTGAAAGAAAGGAGAAGAGAGGAGAAGAAGAAAGGAGAAGACGGGAGGGAAGGGGAGGGAATGAAGAGAACGGGAGGGAGGGGAGGGAAGGGTAAAAACGAGAAGGGGAGGGGAGGGCAGGGGAGGGCAGGGGAGTTCTGGGGAGGGCAGGGGAGGGCACGGGAGGGCACGGGAGGGCAGGGGAGGGCAGGGGAGGGCAGGGGAGCAGAGTGTAGTGGAGTGTAGGGTAGTGTATGGTAGTGTAGGGTAGTGTAGGGGAGGGGGTTGTAGGTGAGGAGAGTGTAGGGGAGCGTAGGGGAGGAGAGTATAGGGGAGTGTAGGAGAGGAGAGTGGAGTAGAGTGTAGGGAAGGGGAGTGTAGGGGAACTGAGTGAAGGGGAGGGTAGGGGAGCAGAGTGTAGGGGAGTGTAGGGTAGTGTGTGGTAGTGTAGGGTAGTGTAGGGGAGGGGATTGTAGGTGAAGAGAGTGTAGGGGAGCGTAGGGGAGGAGAGTATAGGGGAGTGTAGGAGAGGAGAGTGGAGTGGAGTGGAGTGTAGGGAAGGGGAGTGTAGGGGAACTGAGTGAAGGGGAGGGTAGAGGAGCAGTGTGTAGGGGAGTGTAGGGGAGGTGTGTGTAGGGGGGTGTAGGTGAGGAGAGTGTAGTGGAGTGTAGGGAAGGGGAGTGTAGGGGAACTGAGTGAAGGGGAGGGTAGGGGAGCAGTGTGTAGGGGAGTGTAGGTGAGGAGAGTGTAGGGGAGTGTAGGGGGGGGGAGTGTACGGGAATATAGGGGAGGAGAGAGTCGGGGAAGGAAGTGGAGGGGAGGAGAGGGAAGGGGAAGGAGGGAATATTGTCTTATTTGTTGCCTTTTTACTGTCTTTGTGTAGAGCCGTGACAGGCAAAATAAACTATGTTGGTGAAAAGGACGTCATTGTCTGGTATGATTCCTACTCCCCCAGTTTAAATTAATCAAGAATAATCTGCTCCTGATTGAGGTCTTCCCGTACTAGTGCAGTGCTAGGACCTACATGCTCAATGTGCTGAGGATGTGCAAGAGAAGAGTCTTAGAAAACAGTCAAGTTTGGTTCATGGTACTAGATTTAAAGGATGCCTTTTTGTGTCTGCCTGTGGCACCTGAAAGCCAGAAACTCTTTGCCTTTGGATGAGAAAATCCTCACAGAGAATGAAAAACTCAGCTCATCTGTCGTATTTTAGTCACACACTCTTATTCATAAAGAGATTAATTTCTTAATGAATTCTATGTTCTTGAAATGCTTGAAATATGGAATTTCTGTCCAGTGAGACGTTTCAATTTTGCAGAAAATGTATCCCAGATAACAAGGAGAAAAGGAATACTGTGTAGTTTATTGTCTGTGTTGGTATTGTTATTATCATTATCGTTATTATTTTAACAGGCTTCACTGGTTTTGTTCACTAAAATCAACCTTGAACTTATGCTTTTCAGGTATTCCCAGTCTCTCTCTTGTTTCAGAAATGTTAACTTGTCCTTCAGAGTTACAAGAGCTTTTGGCAAGTTAGTCTAATATTTCAGAGTCAGGGAACACTCCAGCTACAGGAAATCCACACTTCAAATACAGAACCTGGTGCAGCCAGCACACATGTCGCCCAGGACCGGAGCGGGGGTGTTCGGGAAGGACGGCTGCCGCTCCGGAGAGGACAGAAGCTTTCGTCTCGGGGACAGCCAGCCCCCGAGCCAGCGGATGACAGCCTCCTGTTTCTCGACACGGCTGCTACGCATGCAGCTCGTGGCCGGACCACTGTGTCGTGGGATCTCCTTCCCCGAGCCGCCCAAGACAGAACCCGGACCCCCGTGCAGCTAGCACACACGTCGCCCAGGACCGAAGCCCAGGGTCCACATCCGGACGCCTGCCGCTCTGGACTGTCTGAATCCCCGGTCCCCGGCACTGCGTAACTCCGAGCCGCTGAACGACAGCCTCCACTTCTCGACAAGGCTGGCAGCCACAGCGCTTGTGGCCGGACAACCGTGTCGTAGGATCTCCTTCCCCGAGGCGCCCGAAATGGGATCCGGACCCCGGTGCGGCGAGCAAACACGACACCCAGGATGGAGCCAAAGGGCTCGGAAAGCCGGACCCATGCTGCCCGTGGAGGGACACTCGTGTCCTGCGATCGAAATAGCGGAGCCGACCGAGGTCCCACCCGGACCCCAGTGCGGCTTGCACACATGTCGCCCAGGACCGGAGCGTGGGTGTTCGGGACGGACGGCTGCCGATCGGACAGGATAGAAGCTTTGGTCTCGGGGACAGCCAGCCCCCGAGCCGGCGGATGACAGCCTCCTGTTTCACGACACAGCTGCTAAACATGCAGCTCGTGGCCGGACCACTGTGTCGTAGGATCTCCTTCCCTGAGCCGCCCAAGACAGAACCCGGACCCCCATGCAGCTAGCACACACGTCGCCCAGGATAGGAGCGTGGGTGTTCGGGACGGACGGCTGCTGCTCCGGAGAGGACAGAACCCCATGTGCCCGCGACTGCCAGTCCACGACCCGGCAGATCACAGCCTCACGCTTCGCGGCAAGTCTGGCTCCCACGCCGCTCGTGGCTGGACAACCGTGTCATGGGATCGCTGTCCCCAGTCCGCCCGAAACGGGATTCTTACCCTTGCGCGGCTAGCATACACGTCTCCCAGGACCGGAGTCTTGGCGTTCGGGACGGACGGCCGCCGCTCCGGGACGGACAGTTCCCGAGCGAACGGAACACAGCCTCCTGCTTCGCGGCAAGGCTGGCACCCACACCGCTTGTGGCCGGTCACCCGTGTCTTGCGATCACTTTCGTCGAGCCGCCCAAGGCGGGACCTGGACCGCGGCGCGGCTAGCACACACGTCACCCGGGACCGGAGCCCAGGGTCCACATCCGGACGCCTACCGCTCTGGACTGTCTGAATCGACGTTCCCCGGGACGGCGTAACTCCGAGCCGGTGAACGACAGCCTGACGCTTCGCGGCAAGTCTGGCTCCCATGCAGCTCGTGGCCGCACAACCGTGTCGTGGGATCGCCTTTTCCGATCCGCCCGAGACGGAGCCCGGACCGCGGCGTGGCTAGCACACACGTTGCCCACGACCTGAGTCAAGGGGCTCGGGACGGTCGGCTCCTGCGCCTCCGAATGGATATAACCGGGAGCGTGGGATGGTCGTTCGCCGATCCGCACGGGATGGATCGGGAACGGCGAGTCTCAATAGCAGCGGACACCAGCCTCCCGCTTCACGGCACGGCCGGCCAACGTGCCGATCGAGGCCGGACACCCGGGACACGGGACAGTCTGCCGGCATGCCGCCCGACACATTCCACAGATTTCGGAACAGCCGGTCCCTGAAAGTCTCAACAGCAACAACCTCGTTCAACGCACGGCAAGCACTGCGCCGTATGTGGCCAGATACCTGTGCCATTGGATAGCCGTCTCCGAGACACCCGAGGTCGGCTCTGGACCCCGGTGCGGCTAGCACTATTGTCTCCCAAGACCGGAACCAAGGGGCTCGGGACGGTCTGCTTCCTCGCCTCCGGACGGAGGCATCCAGGATCTCGGGATGGCAAGCCTCCCATCCGCATGGGACTGAACCCCGGCACCAGGACAGCCAGTACATTAACCCTTCCCGTTCCTATTCCCGTTCCCGTTACCCTTCTCCTTCCCCTTCCCCTTTCCAATCCCCTTCCTCTTCCCCTTCCTCTAACCCTTTAACACTTACCCTAACTCTAACCCTTACTCTTATCCAAAACTTAACCCCTAACCTTACGCTAAAAAAAAGTTACACTAAACCTAAAACTTACCCTTACACTAAACCTAATTCTCTAACCCTATCCCTAAACCTAACCCTAATACTCTCACCCTAACCTAACCCTAACCAGAACCCAAAACATTAACATAACCCACTCACCATATCCTTAAATGAACGCGTTTTCTGGGGCCCAATTTTTCAGCCTGTGTGAAGGTCCCATGGGGAGTTCAGTTGTACCAAAAGCCTTCCTTTGGGGCACTTTTTGATGGGTGAAAGGGGCTTTGAACTCCATTTCTCGGGCCCTCTTTTGAATTCCTCTCCGAATCCGGGGAAGGATATTATTGGGGTTCCTCAGAAAGAGTGAAGACAAAGGGTCCAGTTGCATGTGGGGCTTCGTGAAGGCTCCCCTGGGGAGTTCAGTTGTCCCCAAAGCACTCCTTTGGGGGAACTTATGGATGGGTGAAACAGTCTTTGAATGCATTTTCTGGTGAACAATTTTTCATTCGTCTCTGTTTCTGGGTAGGGCTATGATTCGGGTTGCTCAGAAAGAGCGAAGGCAGACGGTCCAGTTGCATGTGTGACTGCATTAAGGCTCCCCTGGGGAGTTCAGTTGTACCCAAAGCCTTTCTAAGGGGGCACTTTTTGATGGGCAAAAGGGACTTAGTACGCATTTTCTGGGGCCCTCTTTTGAATTCGTCTCCCATGCAGGGTAGGGTTATGTTTCGTATTGCTCAGAAAGAGCGAACACGGAGGGTCCAGTTGCATGTGGGGCTGCAAAAACTTTCCCCTGAGGAGTTCAGTTATACCCAAAGCCTTCCTTTGGGGGCACTCTTGGATGGTCCAAAGCGACTAAGAACGCGTTTTCTGGGGCCCGATTTTTCAGTCATCTCAGATGCCAACTAGAAATACGCTTAGGCTTGCTCGGAAAGCACGAATACGGAGGGTCTAGTTGCATCTGGGGCTGCGTAAAGGCTCCAATGGAGAGCTGATTTTCACGTAAGATGGGCTTTGGGTAAAACGGAACTCCCCAGGGGAGCCTTTACGCAGGAAACATGCAACTGGACCCTCCGGGTTCACTCTTTCTACGCAAGCCTAAATATAGCCCTAGCAGCAAAGGGAGAAGATTGAAAAAGCTGGCCTCAGAAAACGCATTCGGAGCCCCTTTCGCCCATCCAAAAGTGCCCCCAAAGGAAGGCTTTGGGTACAACTGAACTCCCCAGGGGAGCCATTTTGCAGCCCCACATGTAACTGGACCCTCCTTATTCGCCCTTTCACAGCAAGCCTAAATATATCCCTAGCTGGCATGGGAAAAGACTGAAAAATCGGGCCCCAGAAAACGCGTTACAAGCCCCTTTCGCCCATCCAAAAGTGCCCCCAAAGCAAGGCTTTGGGTACAACTGAACTCCCCAGGGGAGCCTGTACGCAGCCCCACATGCAACTGGACCCTCCGTATTTGCTCTTTCACAGCAATCCTAAATATATCCCTGGCCCGCATTGAAGACGACTGAAAAATAGAGACCCAGAAAACGCGTTACAAGCCCCTTTCGCCCATCCAAAAGAGCCCCCAAAGGAAGGCGTTGGGTATAACTGAACTCCCCAGGGGAAACTTTTTGCAGCCCCAAATGCAACTGAACCCTCCGGGTTCACTCTTTCTACGCAAGCCTAAATATAGCCGTAGCCGCAAAGGGAGAAGACTGAAAAAGCGGGCCTGAGAAAACGCATTGCGAGTCCCTTTGGACCATCCAAAAGTGCCCCCAAAGGAAGGCTTTAGGGACATCTGAACTCCCCAGGGGAGCCTTTATGCAGCCCCACATGCAACTGGACCCTCCGGGTTCGCTCTTTCCGAGCAAAACTAAATATAGCCCTAGCCGCAAAGGGAGAAGATTAAAAAAGCGGGCCCCAGAAAACGCATTCCGAGCCCCTTTTGCCCATCCAAAAGTGCCCCTAGAGGAAGGCCTTGGGTACAACTGAACTCCCCAGGGGAGCCTTTATGCAGCCCCACATGCAACTGGACCCTCCGGGTTCCCTCTTTCACAGCAACCCTAAATATAGCCCTGGCCCGCATGGCAGACGACTGAAAAATCAGGCCATAGAAAACGCGTTACAAGCCACATTCGCCCATCCAAAAATGTGCACCGAAAGGAATGCGTTGGGTACAACTGAACTGTCCAGGGGAGCCTTTTTGCAGCCCCACATGCAACTGGACCCTCTGGGTTCACTCTTTCTACCCAAGCCTAAATATAGCCCTAGCCGCAATGGGAGAAGACTGAAAACTTGGGCCCCAGAAAACGCATTCCGAGCCCCTTTCGCCCATCCAAAAGTGCCCCCAGAGGAAGGCTTTGGGTACAAGTGAACTCCCCAGGGGAGCCTTTATGCAACCCCACATGCAACTGGACCCTCCGGGTTTGCTGTTTACGAGCAATACTAAATATATCCATAGCCGGCATCGGAGACGACTGAAAAATTGGGTCCCAGAGAACACATTCCGAGCCCTTTTCGCCCATCCAAAAGTGCCCCCAGAGGAATGCTTTGGGTACCACTGAACTCCCCAGGGGAGCCTTTATGCAGATCCACATGCAACTGGACCGTCCGGGTTCACTCTTTCCGGGCAACCGTAAATATAACCCTAGTCAGCATGGCAGAAGACTGAAAACTCGGGCCCCAGAAAACGCGTTACAAGCCCCTTTCGCTCATCCAAAAGTGCCCCCAACGGAAGGCTTTGGGTAAAACTGAACTCCCCAGGGGAGCCTTGTTGCAGACACACATGCAACTGAACCCTCCCGGTTCATTCTTTCTACGCAAGTCTAAATATAGCCCTAGCTGCAAAGGGAGAAGACTGAAAAAGCGGGCCTCAGAAAATGCTTTCCGAGCCCATTTCGTCTATCCAAAAGTGCCCCCAAAGGAAGGCTTTGGGAAGAACTTAACTCCCCCGGGGAATCTTTTTGCAGCCCCACATGCAACTGAACCCTCCGGGTTCACTCTTGCTATGCAAGCCTAAATATAGCCCTGGCCCGCATTGAAGACGACTGAAAACTCGGGCCCCAGAAAACGCGTTACAAGCCCCTTTCGCCCATCCAAAAGTGCCCCCAAAGGAAGGCGTTGGGTATAACTGAACTCCCCATGGGAAACTTTTTGCAGCCCCACATGCAACTGAACCCTCCGGGTTCACTCTTTCTACGCAAGCCTAAATATTCCCGTAGCCGCAAAGGGAGAAGACTGAAAAAGCGGGCCTGAGAAAACGCATTGCGAGTCCCTTTGGACCATCCAAAGGTGCCCCCAAAGGAAGGCTTTGGATACAAGTGAACTCCCCAGGGGAGCCTTTATGCAGCCCTCCATGCAACTGGACCTTCCGGGTTCGCTCTTTCCAAGCAACCCTAAATACAACCCTAGTCAGCATGGCAGAAGACTGAAAACTCGGGCCCCAGAAAACGCGTTACAAGCCCCTTTCACCCATCCAGAAGTGCCCCCAAAGGAAGGCTTTGGGTACAAGTGAACTCCCCAGGGGAGCCTTTATGCAGCCCCACATGCAACTGGACCCTCCGGGTTCGCTTTTTACGAGCAACCCTAAATATAGCCCTGGCCCGCATGGCAGACGACTGAAAAATCGAGCCATAGAAAACGCGTTACAAGCCCCATTCGCCCATCCAAAAATGTGCACCGAAAGGAATGCGTTGGGTATAACTTAACTCCCCAGGGGAACCTTTTTGCAGACCCACATGCAACTGGACCCTCCGTGTTCGCTCTTTCCGAGCAACCCTAAATATAACCCTAGTCAGCATGGCAGAAGACTGAAAACTCGGGCCCCAGAAAATGCGTTACAAGCCCCTTTCGCCCATCCAAAAGTGCCCCCAAAGGAAGGCTTTGGGTTCAAGTGAACTCCCCGGAGTAGTCTTTACGCAGTCCCACATGCAACTGGACCCTCCGGGTTCGCTCTTTCACAGCAAGCCTAAATATAGCCCTAGAAGGCATCGGAGACGACTGAAAAATCGGGCCTCAGAAAACGCATTGCGAGTCCCTTTGGACCATCCAAAAGTGCCCCCAAAGGAAGGCTTTTGGTACAAGTGAACTCCCCAGGGGAGCCTTTATGCAGCCCCACATGCAACTGGACCCTTCAGGTTCGCTCTTTCCGAGCAACACTAAATATATCCCTAGCCGCAAAGGGAGAAGATTAAAAAAGCTGGCCCCAGAAAACGCATTCCGAGCCCCTTTCGCCCATCCAAAATTGCCCCCAAAGGAAGGGGTTGGGTACAACTGAACTCCCCAGGGGAGCCTTTATGCAGCCCCACATGCAACTGAACCCTCCGGGTTCACTCTTTCTGCGCAAGCCTAAATATAGCCGTAGCCACAAAGGGAGAAGACTGAAAAAGCGGGCCTCAGAAAATGCTTTCCGAGCCCATTTCGTCCATCCAAAAGTGCCCCCAAAGGAAGGCTTTGGAAGAATTTAACTCCCCCGGGGAATTTTTTGCAGCCCCACATGCAACTGAACCCTCCGGGTTCACTAATTCTACGCAAGCCTAAATATATCGCTGGCCCGCATTGAAGACGACTGAAAATTCGGGCCCCAGAAAACGCGTTACAAGCCCCTTTCGCCCATCCAAAAGTGCCCCCAAAGGAATGCGTTGGGTACAAGTTAACTCCCGAGGGCAGCCTTTTTGCAGCCCCACATGCAACTGGACCCTCCGTATTCGCTCTTTCACAGAAAGCCTAAATATAGCCCTAGAAGTCATCAGAGACGAGTAAAAAATCAGGCCCCAGAAAACGCGTTACTAGCCCCTTTTGCCCATTCAAAAGTGCCCCCAAAGGAAGGCTTTGGGTACAACTGAACCCCACAGGGGAGCCTTTACGCAGCCCTCCAGGCAACTGGACCCTCCGAATTCGCTCTTTCACAGCAACCCTAAATATAGCCCTGTCCCGCATTGAATACGACTGAAAATTCGGGCCCCAGAAAAAACGTTACAAGCCCCTTTCGCCCATCCAAAAGTGCCCCCAAAGGAAGGCTTTGGGTACAACTGAACTCCCCAGGGGAGTCTTTTTGCAGACCCACATGCAACTGAACCCTCCAGGTTTGCTGTTTACGAGCAATACTACATATATACATAGCCGGCATCGGAGACGACTGAAAACTCGGGTACCAGAAAACGCATTCCGAGCCCCTTTCGCCCATCCAAAAGTGCCCCCAGAGGAAGGCTTTGGGTATAAGTGAACTCCCCCGGGAGCCTTTACGCAGTCCCACATGCAACTGGACCCTCCGGGTTCGCTCTTTCACAGCAAGCGTAAATATAGCCGTAGAAGGCATCGGAGACGACTGAAAAATGGGGCCATAGAAAACGCATTGCGAGTCCCTTTGGACCATCCAAAAGTGCCCCCAATGGAAGGCTTTTGGTACAAGTGAACTCCCCAGGGGAGCCTTTACGCAGCCCCACATGTAACTGGACCGTCCTTATTCGCTCTTTCACAGCAACCCTAAATATAGCCCTAGCCAGCATGGCAGAAGACTGAAAAATCGGGCCCCAGAAAACGCGTTACAAGCCCCTTTCGCCCATCCAAAAGTGCCCCCAAAGGAAGGCGTTGGGTATAACTGAACTCCCCAGGGGAGCCTTTACGCAGTCCCACATGCAACTGGACCCTCCGGGTTCCCTCTTTCTCAGCAAGCCTAAATATAGCCCTAGGCTGCATCGGAAAGGACTGAAAAATCGGGCCAAAGAAAACGCCATACAAGTCCCTTTCGCCCATCCAAAAGTGTCCCCAGAGGAAGGCTTTGGGTACAACTGAACTCCCCAGGGGAGCCTTTACGTAGTCCCACATGGAACTGGACCCTCCGTATTCGCTCATTCCGAGCAACCGTAAATATAACTCTAGTCAGCATGGCAGAAGACTGAAAACTCGGGCCCGAGAAAACGCGTTTCAAGCCCCTTTCGCCCATCCAAGAGTGACCCCAAAGAAGGCTTTGGGTACAACTGAACTCCCCTGGGGAGCCTTTACGCAGCCCCACATGGAACTGAATCCTCCGGGTTCACTCTTTCTACGCAAGCCTAAATATAGCCCTAGCCGCAAAGGGACAAGACTGAAAAAGCGGGCCTCAGAAAATGCTTTCCGAGCCCATTTCGTCCATCCAAAAGTGCCCCCAAAGGAAGGCTTTGGGTAGAATTTAACTCCCACGAGGAGTCTTTTTTCAGTTTCACATGCAACTGAACCCTCCGGGTTCACTCTTTCTACGCAAGCCTAAATATAGCACAACCTGGCATGGGACACGACTGAAAACTCGGGCCCCAGAATTCGCATTCCGAGCCCATTTCGTCCATCCAAAAGTGCCTCCAAAGGAAGGCTTTGGGTAGAACTTAACTCCCACGAGGAGTCTTTTTGCAGCCTCACATGCAACTGAACCCTCCGGGTTCACTCTTTCTACGCAAGCCTAAATATAGCCCTGGCCCGCATTGAAGACGACTGAAAACTCGGGCCCCAGAATTCGCATTCCGAGCCCATTTGGTCCATCCAAAAGTGCCTCCAGAGGAATGCTTTGGGTAGAACTTAACTCCCACGAGGAGTCTTTTTGCAGCCTCACATGCAACTGAACCCTCCGGGTTCACTCTTTCTACGCAAGCCTAAATATATCCCTGGCCCGCATTGAAGACGACTGAAAACTCGGGCCCCAGAAAACGCGTTACAAGCCCCTTTCGCCCATCCAAAAGTGCCGCCAAAGGAAGGCTTTGGGTACAACTGAACTCCCCAGGGGAGCCTTTTTGCAGACCCACATGCAACTGAACCCTCCAGGTTTGCTGTTTATGAGCAATACTACATATATCCATAGCCGGCATCGGAGACGACTGAAAACTCGGGTACCAGAAAACGCATTCCGAGCCCCTTTCGCCCATCCAAAAGTGCCCCCAGAGGAAGGCTTTGGGTACAACTGAACTCCCCAGGGGAGCCTTTACGCAGTCCCACATGCAACTGGACCCTCCGGGTTCCCTCTTTCTCAGCAAGCCTAAATATAGCCCTAGGCGGCATCGGAAAGGACTGAAAAATCGGGCCAAAGAAAACGCCATACAAGTCCCTTTCGCCCATCCAAAAGTGTCCCCAGAGGAAGGCTTTGGGTACAACTGAACTCCCCAGGGGAGCCTTTACGTAGTCCCACATGCAACTGGACCCTCCGTATTTGCTCATTCCGAGCAACCGTAAATATAACTCTAGTCAGCATGGCAGAAGACTGAAAAATCGGGCCCGAGAAAACGCGTTACAAGCCCCTTTCGCCCATCCAAGTGTGACCCCAAAGAAGGCTTTGGGTACAACTGAACTCCTCTGGGGAGCCTTTACGCAGCCCCACATGGAACTGAATCCTCCGGGTTCACTCTTTCTACGCAAGCCTAAATATAGCCCTGGCCTGCATTGAAGACGACTGAAAACTCGGGCCCCAGAATTCGCATTCCGAGCCCATTTCGTCCATCCAAAAGTGCCTCCAAAGGAAGGCTTTGGGTAGAACTTAACTCCCACGAGGAGTCTTTTTGCAGCCTCACATGCAACTGAACCCTCCGGGTTCACTCTTTCTACACAAGCCTAAATATAGCCCTGGCCCGCATTGAAGACGACTGAAAACTCGGGCCCCAGAATTCGCATTCCGAGCCCATTTGGTCCATCCAAAAGTGCCTCCAGAGGAATGCTTTGGGTAGAACTTAACTCCCACGAGGAGTCTTTTTGCAGCCTCACATGCAACTGAACCCTCCGGGTTCACTCTTTCTACGCAAGCCTAAATATATCCCTGGCCCGCATTGAAGACGACTGAAAACTCGGGCCCCAGAAAACGCGTTACAAGCCCCTTTCGCCCATCCAAAAGTGCCGCCAAAGGAAGGCTTTGGGTACAACTGAACTCCCCAGGGGAGCCTTTTTGCAGACCCACATGCAACTGAACCCTCCAGGTTTGCTGTTTATGAGTAATACTACTGATATCCATAGCCGGCATCGGAGACGACTGAAAACTCGGGTACCAGAAAACGCATTCCGAGCCCCTTTCGCCCATCCAAAAGTGCCCCCAGAGGAAGGCTTTGGGTACAAGTGTACTCCCCAGGGGAGCCTTTAACCAGTCCCACATGCAACTGGACCCTCCGTATTCGCTCTTTCACAGCAACCCTAAATATAGCCCTGGAAGGCATCGGAGACGACTGAAAAATCAGGCCATAGAAAACGCGTTACAAGCCCCTTTCGCCTATCCAAAAGTGCCCCCAAAGGAAGGCTTTGGGTACAACTGAACTCCCCAGGGGAGCCTTTACGCAGCCCTCCATGCAACTGGACCCTTCGAATTCGCTCTTTCACAGCAACCCTAAATATAGCCCTGTCCCGCATTGAAGACGACTGAAAACTCGGGCCCCAGAATTCGCATTCCGAGCCACTTTCGCCCATCCAAGTGTGACCCCAAAGAAGGCTTTGGGTACAACTGAACTCCTCTGGGGAGCCTTTACGCAGCCCCACATGGAACTGAATCCTCCGGGTTCACTCTTTCTACGCAAGCCTAAATATAGCCCTGGCCTGCATTGAAGACGACTGAAAACTCGGGCCCCAGAATTCGCATTCCGAGCCCATTTGGTCCATCCAAAAGTGCCTCCAAAGGAAGGCTTTGGGTAGAACTTAACTCCCACGAGGAGTCTTTTTGCAGCCTCACATGCAACTGAACCCTCCGGGTTCACTCTTTCTACACAAGCCTAAATATAGCCCTGGCCCGCATTGAAGACGACTGAAAACTCGGGCCCCAGAATTCGCATTCCGAGCCCATTTGGTCCATCCAAAAGTGCCTCCAGAGGAATGCTTTGGGTAGAACTTAACTCCCACGAGGAGTCTTTTTGCAGCCTCACATGCAACTGAACCCTCCGGGTTCACTCTTTCTACGCAAGCCTAAATATATCCCTGGCCCGCATTGAAGACGACTGAAAACTCGGGCCCCAGAAAACGCGTTACAAGCCCCTTTCGCCCATCCAAAAGTGCCGCCAAAGGAAGGCTTTGGGTACAACTGAACTCCCCAGGGGAGCCTTTTTGCAGACCCACATGCAACTGAACCCTCCAGGTTTGCTGTTTATGAGTAATACTACATATATCCATAGCCGGCATCGGAGACGACTGAAAACTCGGGTACCAGAAAACGCATTCCGAGCCCCTTTCGCCCATCCAAAAGTGCCCCCAGAGGAAGGCTTTGGGTACAAGTGTACTCCCCAGGGGAGCCTTTAACCAGTCCCACATGCAACTGGACCCTCCGTATTCGCTCTTTCACAGCAACCCTAAATATAGCCCTGGAAGGCATCGGAGACGACTGAAAAATCGGGCCATAGAAAACGCGTTACAAGCCCCTTTCGCCTATCCAAAAGTGCCCCCAGAGGAAGGCTTTGGGTACAACTGAACTCCCCAGGGGAGCCTTTACGCAGCCCTCCATGCAACTGGACCCTTCGAATTCGCTCTTTCACAGCAACCCTAAATATAGCCCTGTCCCGCATTGAAGACGACTGAAAACTCGGGCCCCAGAATTCGCATTCCGAGCCACTTTCGCCCATCCAAGTGTGACCCCAAAGAAGGCTTTGGGTACAACTGAACTCCTCTGGGGAGCCTTTACGCAGCCCCACATGGAACTGAATCCTCCGGGTTCACTCTTTCTACGCAAGCCTAAATATAGCCCTGGCCTGCATTGAAGACGACTGAAAACTCGGGCCCCAGAATTCGCATTCCGAGCCACTTTCGCCCATCCAAAAGTGCCTCCAAAGGAAGGCTTTGGGTAGAACTTAACTCCCACGAGGAGTCTTTTTGCAGCCTCACATGCAACTGAACCCTCCGGGTTCACTCTTTCTACACAAGCCTAAATATAGCCCTGGCCCGCATTGAAGACGACTGAAAACTCGGGCCCCAGAATTCGCATTCCGAGCCCATTTGGTCCATCCAAAAGTGCCTCCAGAGGAATGCTTTGGGTAGAACTTAACTCCCACGAGGAGTCTTTTTGCAGCCTCACATGCAACTGAACCCTCCGGGTTCACTCTTTCTACGCAAGCCTAAATATATCCCTGGCCCGCATTGAAGACGACTGAAAACTCGGGCCCCAGAAAACGCGTTACAAGCCCCTTTCGCCCATCCAAAAGTGCCGCCAAAGGAAGGCTTTGGGTACAACTGAACTCCCCAGGGGAGCCTTTTTGCAGACCCACATGCAACTGAACCCTCCAGGTTTGCTGTTTATGAGCAATACTACATATATCCATAGCCGGCATCGGAGACGACTGAAAACTCGGGTACCAGAAAACGCATTCCGAGCCCCTTTCGCCCATCCAAAAGTGCCCCCAGAGGAAGGCTTTGGGTACAACTGAACTCCCCAGGGGAGCCTTTACGCAGTCCCACATGCAACTGGACCCTCCGGGTTCCCTCTTTCTCAGCAAGCCTAAATATAGCCCTAGGCGGCATCGGAAAGGACTGAAAAATCGGGCCAAAGAAAACGCCATACAAGTCCCTTTCGCCCATCCAAAAGTGTCCCCAGAGGAAGGCTTTGGGTACAACTGAACTCCCCAGGGGAGCCTTTACGTAGTCCCACATGCAACTGGACCCTCCGTATTTGCTCATTCCGAGCAACCGTAAATATAACTCTAGTCAGCATGGCAGAAGACTGAAAAATCGGGCCCGAGAAAACGCGTTACAAGCCCCTTTCGCCCATCCAAGTGTGACCCCAAAGAAGGCTTTGGGTACAACTGAACTCCTCTGGGGAGCCTTTACGCAGCCCCACATGGAACTGAATCCTCCGGGTTCACTCTTTCTACGCAAGCCTAAATATAGCCCTGGCCTGCATTGAAGACGACTGAAAACTCGGGCCCCAGAATTCGCATTCCGAGCCCATTTGGTCCATCCAAAAGTGCCTCCAAAGGAAGGCTTTGGGTAGAACTTAACTCCCACGAGGAGTCTTTTTGCAGCCTCACATGCAACTGAACCCTCCGGGTTCACTCTTTCTACACAAGCCTAAATATAGCCCTGGCCCGCATTGAAGACGACTGAAAACTCGGGCCCCAGAATTCGCATTCCGAGCCCATTTGGTCCATCCAAAAGTGCCTCCAGAGGAATGCTTTGGGTAGAACTTAACTCCCACGAGGAGTCTTTTTGCAGCCTCACATGCAACTGAACCCTCCGGGTTCACTCTTTCTACGCAAGCCTAAATATATCCCTGGCCCGCATTGAAGACGACTGAAAACTCGGGCCCCAGAAAACGCGTTACAAGCCCCTTTCGCCCATCCAAAAGTGCCGCCAAAGGAAGGCTTTGGGTACAACTGAACTCCCCAGGGGAGCCCTTTTGCAGACCCACATGCAACTGAACCCTCCAGGTTTGCTGTTTATGAGTAATACTACATATATCCATAGCCGGCATCGGAGACGACTGAAAACTCGGGTACCAGAAAACGCATTCCGAGCCCCTTTCGCCCATCCAAAAGTGCCCCCAGAGGAAGGCTTTGGGTACAACTGAACTCCCCAGGGGAGCCTTTAACCAGTCCCACATGCAACTGGACCCTCCGTATTCGCTCTTTCACAGCAACCCTAAATATAGCCCTGGAAGGCATCGGAGACGACTGAAAAATCGGGCCATAGAAAACGCGTTACAAGCCCCTTTCGCCTATCCAAAAGTGCCCCCAAAGGAAGGCTTTGGGTACAACTGAACTCCCCAGGGGAGCCTTTACGCAGCCCTCCATGCAACTGGACCCTTCGAATTCGCTCTTTCACAGCAACCCTAAATATAGCCCTGTCCCGCATTGAAGACGACTGAAAACTCGGGCCCCAGAATTCGCATTCCGAGCCACTTTCGCCCATCCAAGTGTGACCCCAAAGAAGGCTTTGGGTACAACTGAACTCCTCTGGGGAGCCTTTACGCAGCCCCACATGCAACTGAATCCTCCGGGTTCACTCTTTCTACGGAAGCCTAAATATAGCCCTGGCCTGCATTGAAGACGACTGAAAACTCGGGCCCCAGAATTCGCATTCCGAGCCCATTTCATCCATCCAAAAGTGCCTCCAAAGGAAGGCTTTGGGTAGAACTTAACTCCCACGAGGAGTCTTTTTGCAGCCTCACATGCAACTGAACCCTCCGGGTTCACTCTTTCTACACAAGCCTAAATATAGCCCTGGCCCGCATTGAAGACGACTGAAAACTCGGGCCCCAGAATTCGCATTCCGAGCCCATTTGGTCCATCCAAAAGTGCCTCCAGAGGAATGCTTTGGGTAGAACTTAACTCCCACGAGGAGTCTTTTTGCAGCCTCACATGCAACTGAACCCTCCGGGTTCACTCTTTCTACGCAAGCCTAAATATATCCCTGGCCCGCATTGAAGACGACTGAAAACTCGGGCCCCAGAAAACGCGTTACAAGCCCCTTTCGCCCATCCAAAAGTGCCGCCAAAGGAAGGCTTTGGGTACAACTGAACTCCCCAGGGGAGCCTTTTTGCAGACCCACATGCAACTGAACCCTCCAGGTTTGCTGTTTATGAGTAATACTACATATATCCATAGCCGGCATCGGAGACGACTGAAAACTCGGGTACCAGAAAACGCATTCCGAGCCCCTTTCGCCCATCCAAAAGTGCCCCCAGAGGAAGGCTTTGGGTACAAGTGTACTCCCCAGGGGAGCCTTTAACCAGTCCCACATGCAACTGGACCCTCCGTATTCGCTCTTTCACAGCAACCCTAAATATAGCCCTGGAAGGCATCGGAGACGACTGAAAAATCAGGCCATAGAAAACGCGTTACAAGCCCCTTTCGCCTATCCAAAAGTGCCCCCAAAGGAAGGCTTTGGGTACAACTGAACTCCCCAGGGGAGCCTTTACGCAGCCCTCCATGCAACTGGACCCTTCGAATTCGCTCTTTCACAGCAACCCTAAATATAGCCCTGTCCCGCATTGAAGACGACTGAAAACTCGGGCCCCAGAATTCGCATTCCGAGCCACTTTCGCCCATCCAAAAGTGCCTCCAAAGGAAGGCTTTGGGTACAAGTGAACTCCCCGGGGTAGCCTTTACGCAGTCCCACATGCAACTGGACCCTCCGGGTTCGCTCTTTCACAGCAAGCGTAAATATAGCCGTAGAAGGCATCGGAGACGACTGAAAAATGGGGCCATAGAAAACGCATTGCGAGTCCCTTTGGACCATCCAAAAGTGCCCCCAAAGGAAGGCTTTTGGTACAAGTGAACTCCCCAGGGGAGCCTTTACGCAGCCCCACATGTAACTGGACCGTCCTTATTCGCTCTTTCACAGTAACCCTAAATATAGCCCTAACTGGCTTTGGAGACGACTGAAAAATCGGGCCCCAGAAAACGCGTTACAAGCCCCTTTCGCCCATCCAAAAGTGCCCCCAAAGGAAGGCGTTGGGTATAACTGAACTCCCCAGGGGGGTCTTTTTGCAGCCCCACATGCAACTGAACATTCCGGGTTCACTATTTCCACGCAAGCCTAAATATAGCCGTAGCCGCAAAGGGAGAAGACTAAAAAAGCGGGCCTCAGAAAATGCATTGCGAGTCCCTTTGGACCATCCAAAAGTGCCCCCAAAAGAAGGCTTTGGGTACATCTGAACTCCCCAGGGGAGCCTTTATGCAGCCCCACATGCAACTGTGCCCTCCGGTTTCGCTCTTTCCGAGCAACACTAAATATAGCCGTAGCCGCAAAGGGAGAAGATTAAAAAAGCTAGCCCCAGAAAACGCATTCCGAGCCCCTTTCGCCCATCCAAAACTGCCCCCAGAGGAGGGCCTTGGGTACAACTGAACTCCCCAGGGGAGCCTTTACGCAGTCCCACATGCAACTGGACCCTCCGTGTTCGCTCTTTCCGAGCAACCCTAAATATAACCCTAGTCAGCATGGCAGAAGACTGAAAACTCGGGCCCCAGAAAACGCGTTACAAGCCCCTTTCGCCCATCCAAGAGTGACCCCAAAGAAGGCTTCGGGTACAACTGAACTCCCGTGGGGAGCCTTTACGCAGCCCCACATGCAACTGAACCCTCCGGGTTCACTCTTTCTACGCAAGCCTAAATATAGCCCTAGCCGCAAAGGGAGAAGACTGAAAAAGCGGGCCTCAGAAAATGCTTTCTGAGCCCATTTCGTCCATCCAGAAGTGCCCCCAAAGGAAGGCTTTGGGTAGAACTTAACTCCCACGAGGAGTCTTTTTGCAGCCTCACATGCAACTGAACCCTCCGGGTTCACTCTTTCTACACAAGCCTAAATATAGCCCTGGCCCGCATTGAAGACGACTGAAAACTCGGGCCCCAGAAAACGCGTTACAAGCCCCTTTCGCCCATCCAAAAGTGCCCCCAAAGGAAGGCTTTGGGTACAACTGAACTCCCCAGGGGAGCCTTTTTGCAGACCCACATGCAACTGAACCCTCCAGGTTTGCTGTTTACGAGCAATACTACATATATACATA
This sequence comes from Anas acuta, assembly GCF_963932015.1. NCBI lineage: Eukaryota > Metazoa > Chordata > Aves > Anseriformes > Anatidae > Anas > Anas acuta. The sequence continues at coordinate 363,317 of NW_027075982.1, read as the reverse complement.
GCCGGCATCGGACACGACTGAAAACTCGGGTACCAGAAAACGCATTCCGAGCCCCTTTCGCCCATCCAAAAGTGCCCCCAGAGGAAGGCTTTGGGTACAAGTGAACTCCCCGGGGTAGCCTTTACGCAGTCCCACATGCAACTGGACCCTCCGGGTTCGCTCTTTCACAGCAACCCTAAATATATCCCTGGAAGGCATCGGAGACGACTGAAAAATCGGGCCATAGAAAACGCGTTACAAGCCCCTTTCGCCCATCTAAAAGTGCCCCCAAAGGAAGGCTTTGGGTGCAACTGAACTCCCCAGGGGAGCCTTTACGCAGCCCCTCATGTAACTTGACCGTCCTTATTCGCTCTTTCACACCAAGCCTAAATATAACCCTAGCTTGCATTGGAGACGACTGAAAAATCGGGCCCCAGAAAACGCGTTACAAGCCCCTTTCGCCCATCCAAAAGTGCCCCCAAAGGAAGGCGTTGGGTATAACTGAACTCCCCAGGGGAAGCTTTTTGCAGCCCCACATGCAACTGAACATTCCGGGTTCACTATTTCTACGCAAGCCTAAATATAGCCGTAGCCACAAAGGGAGAAGACTGAAAAAACGGGCCTCAGAAAACGCATTGCGAGTCCCTTTGGACCATCCAAAAGTGCCCCCAAAAGAAGGCTTTGGGTACATCTGAACTCCCCAGGGGAACCTTTCTCAGCCCCACATGCAACTGGACCCTCCTGGTTCGCTCTTTCCGATCAACACTAACTATAGCCCTAGCTGCAAAGGGAGAAGATTAAAAAAGCTGGCCCCAGAAAACACATTCCGAGCCCCTTTCGCCCATCTAAAAGTGCCCCCAGAGGAAGGCCTTGGGTACAACTGAACTCCCCAGGGGAGCCTTTACGCAGTCCCACATGCAACTGGACCCTCCGGGTTCCCTCTTTCTCAGCAAGCCTAAATATAGCCTTAGAAGGCATCGGAAAGGACTGAAAAATCGGGTCAAAGAAAACGCCATACAAGGCCCTTTCGCCCATCCAAAAGTGCCCCTAGAGGAAGGCTTTGGGTACAACTGAACTCCCCAGGGGAGGCTTTACGCAGTCCCACATGCAACTGGACCCTCCGTATTCGCTCTTTCACAGCAACCCTAAATATAGCCCTGGCCCGCATGGCAGACGACTGAAAAATCGGGCCATAGAAAACGCGTTACAAGCCCCATTCGCCCATCCAAAAGTGCCCACAGAGGAAGGCTTTGGGTACAAGTGAACTCCCCGGGGTAGCCTTTACGCAGCCCCACATGCATCTGAACCCTCCAGGCTCACTCTTTCTACGCAAGTCTAAATATATCCGTAGCCGCAAAGGGAGAAGACTGAAAAAGCGGGTCTCAGAAAATGCTTTCCGAGCCACTTTCGTCCATCCAAAAGTGCCCCCAAAGGAAGGCTTTGGGTAGAACTTAACTCCCACAGGGAGTCTTTTTGCAGCCGCACATGCAACTGGTCCCTCCGAATTCGCTCTTTCACAGCAACCCTAAATATATCCCTGACCCGCATTGAAGACGACTGAAAACTCGGGCCCCAGAAAACGCGTTACAAGCCCCTTTCGCCCATCCAAAAGTGCCTCCAAAGGAAGTCTTTGGGTACAAGTGAACTCCCCGGGGTAGCCTTTTTGTAGTCCCACATGCAACTGGACCCTCCGGGTTCGCTCTTTCACAGCAACCCTAAATATAGCCCTAGAAGGCATCGGAGACGACTGAAATATCGGGCCATAGAAAACGCGTTACAAGCCCCTTTCGCCCATCCAAAAGTGACCCCAAAGGAAGGCGTTGGGTATAATTGAACTCCCCAGGGGAAACTTTTTGCAGCCCCACATGCAACTGAACACTCCGGGTTCACTCTTTCTACGCAAGCCTAAATATAGCCCTAGCCGCAAAGGGAGAAGACTGAAAAAGCGGGCCTCAGAAAACGCATTGCGAGTCCCTTTGGACCATCCAAAAGTGCCCCCAAAGGAAGGCTTTTGGTACAAGTGAACTCCCCAGGGGAGCCTTTACGCAGCCCCACATGTAACTGGACCGTCCTTATTCGCTCTTTCACAGTAACCCTAAATATAGCCCTAACTGGCTTTGGAGACGACTGAAAAATCGGGCCCCAGAAAACGCGTTACAAGCCCCTTTCGCCCATCCAAAAGTGCCCCCAGAGGAAGGCCTTGGGTACAACTGAACTCCCCAGGGGAGCCTTTACGCAGCCCCACATGCAACTGGACCCTCCGGGTTCGCTCTTTCCGAGCAACACTAAATATAGCCCTTTCCGCAAAGGGAGAAGATTAAAAAAGCTGGCCCCAGAAAACGCATTCCGAGCCCCTTTCGCCCATCCAAAAGTGCCCCCAGAGGAAGGCCTTGGGTACAACTGAACTCCCCAGGGGAGCCTTTACGCAGTCCCACATGCAACTGGACCCTCCGTATTCGCTCTTTCACAGCAACCCTAAATATAGCCCTGGCCCGCATTGAAGACGACTGAAAAATAGGGCCACAGAAAACGCGTTACAAGCTCATTTCGCCCATCCAAATGTGCCCCCAGAGGAAGGCTTTGGGTACAATTGAACTCCCCTGGGGAGCCTTTATGCAGCCCCACATGCAACTGGACCCTCCGGGTTCGGTCTTTCCGAGCAACACTAAATATAGCCCTTTCCGCAAAGGGAGAAGATTAAAAAAGCTGGCCCCAGAAAACGCATTCCGAGCCCCTTTCGCCCATCCAAAAGTGCCCCCAGAGGAAGGCCTTGGGTACAACTGAACTCCCCAGGGGAGCCTTTACGCAGTCCCACATGCAACTGGACCCTCCGTATTCGCTCTTTCACAGCAACCCTAAATATAGCCCTGGCCCGCATGGCAGACGACTGAAAAATCGGGCCATAGAAAACGCGTTACAAGCCCCATTCGCCCATTCAAAAGTGCCCCGAAAGGAATGCGTTGGGTGTAACTGAACTCCCCAGGGGAAGCTTTTTGCAGCCCCACATGCAACTGGACCCTTCGAATTCGCTCTTTCCGAGCAACCCTAAATATAACCCTAGTCAGCATGGCAGAAGACTGAAAACTCGGGCCCCAGAAAACGCGTTACAAGCCCCTTTTGCCCATCCAAAAGTGCCCCCAAAGGAAGGCGTTGGGTACAACTGAACTCCCCAGGGGAGCCTTTACACAGTCCCACATGCAGCTGAACCGTCCCGGTTCACTCTTTCTACGCAAGCCTAAATATAGCCCTAGCCGCAAAGGGAGAAGACTGAAAAAGCGGGCCTCAGAAAATGCTTTCCGAGCCCATTTCGTCTATCCAAAAGTGCCCCCAAAGGAAGGCTTTGGGAAGAACTTAACTCCCCAGGGAATCTTTTTGCAGCCCCACATGCAACTGAACCCTCCGGGTTCACTCTTTCTACGCAAGCCTAAATTTACCCCTGGCCCAAATTGAAGACGACTGAAAACTCGGGCCCCAGAAAACGCGTTAAAAGCCCCTTTCGCCCATCCAAAAGTGCCCCCAAAGGAATGCTTTGGGTACATTTGAACTCCCCAGGGGTGCCTTTATGCAACCCCACATGCAACTGGACCCTCCGGGTTCGCTGTTTCCGAGTAACCCTAAATATAACACTAGCCAGCATGGAGAAGACTGAAAACTCGGGCCACAGAAAAAGGGTTTCAAGCCCCATTCACCCATCCAGAAGTGCTCCCAAAGGAAGGCTTTGGGTACAACTGAACTCCCCAGGGGAGCCTTTATGCAGCCCCACATGCAACTGGACCCTCCTGGTTCGCTCTTTCTAAGCAACACTAAACATTACCCTAGCCGGCATGGGAGACGACTGAAAACTCGGGCCCCAGAAAACGCTTTCCGAGCCCCTTTCGCCCATTCAAAAGTGACCCCAAAGGAAGGCTTTGGGTACAAGTGAACTCCCCAGGGGAGCCTTTACGCAGCCCCACATGCAACTGGATCCTCCGTGTTCGCTGTTTACGAGAAACCCTAAATATATCCCTAGCCAGCATGGCAGAAGACTGAAAACTCGGGCAACAGAAAAAGAGTTTGAAGCCCCGTTCGCCCATCCAGAAGTGCCCCTAAAGGAAGGCTTTGGGTACAAGTGAACTCCCCAGGGGAGCCTTTATGCAGCCCCACATGCAACTGGACCCTCCGTATTCGCTCTTTCACAGCAACCCTAAATATAACCCTGGCCCGCATGGCAGACGACTGAAAAATCGGGCCACAGAAAACGCGTTACAAGCCCCATTCGCCCATCCAAAAGTGCCTCCAAAGGAAGGCTTTGGGTACAAGTGAACTCCCCAGGGGAGCCTTTATGCAGCCCCACATGCAACTGGACCCTCCGGGTTCACTCTTTCAGCACAAGCCTAAATATAGCCCTCGTCGCAATGGGAGAAGTCTGAAAAAGCGGGCCTCAGAAAACGCATTGCGATTCCCCTTGTACCATCCAAAAGTGCCCCCAAAGGAAGGCTTTGGGTACATCTGAACTCCCCAGGGGAGCCTTTATGCAGCCCCACATGCAACTGGACCCTCCGTGTTCGCTGTTTCCGAGCAACCCAAAATATAACACTAGCCAGCTTGGAGAAGACTGAAAACTCGGGCCACAGAAAAAGCGTTTCAATCCCCATTCACCCATCCAGAAGTGCCCCCAAAGGAAGGCTTTGGGTACAACTGAACTCCCCAGGGGAGCCTTTAAGCAGCCCCACATGCAACTGGATCCTCCGTGTTCGCTGTTTACGAGCAACCCTAAATATAACCCTAGCCAGCATGGCAGAAGACTGAAAACTCGGGCAACAGAAAAAGAGTTTCAAGCCCCGTTTGCCCATCCAGAAGTGCCCCTAAAGGAAGGCTTTGGGTACAAGTGAACTCCCCAGGGGAGCCTTTACGCAGCCCCACATGCAACTGGACCCTCCGTATTCGCTCTTTCACAGCAACACTAAATATAACCCTGGCCCGCATGGCAGACGACTGAAAACTCGGGCCACAGAAAACGCGTTACAAACCCCATTCGCCCATCCAAAAGTGCCCCCAAAGGAAGGCTTTGGGTACAAGTGAACTCCCCAGGGGAGCCTTTATGCAGCCCCACATGCAACTGGACCCTCCGGGTTCACTCTTTCACCACAAGCCTAAATATAGCCCTCGTCGCAATGGGAGAAGACTGAAAAAGCGGGCCTCAGAAAACGCATTGCGATTCCCCTTGGACCATCCAAAAGTGCCCCCAAAGGAAGGCTTTGGGTACATCTGAACTCCCCAGGGGTGCCTTTATGCAGCCCCACATGCAACTGGACCATCCGCGTTCACTCTTTCACCGCAAGCCTATATATAGCCCTCGGCGCAATGGGAGAAGACTGAAAAAGTGGGCCTCAGAAAACGCATTGTGATTCCCCTTGGACCATCCAAAAGTACCCCCAAAGGAAGGCTTTGGGTACAAGTGAACTCCCCAGGGGAGCCTTTATGCAGCCCCACATGCAACTGGACCCTCCGGGTTCACAGTTTCCGAGCAACCCTAAATATAACACTAGAAAGCATGGCAGAAGACTGAAAACTCGGGCCACAGAAAAAGCATTTCAAGCCCCATTCACCCAACCAGATGTGCCCCCAAAGGAAGGCTTTGGGTACAACTGAACTCCCCAGGGGAGCCTTTACGCAGCCCCACATGCAACTGGACCCTCCGTGTTCGCTGTTTCCGAGCAACCCTAAATATAACCCTAGCCAGCGTGGCAGAAGACTGAAAAGTCGGGCCACAGAAAAAGAGTTTCAAGAACCGATCGACGATCCAGATGTGCCCCTAAAGGAAGGCTTTGGGTACAACTGAACTCCCCAGGGGAGCCTTTATGCAGCCCCACATGAAACTGGACCCTCCGCGTTCACTCTTTCACCGCAAGCCTAAATATAGCCCTCGGCGCAATGGGAGAAGACTGAAAAAGCGGGCCTCAGAAAACGCATTGCGATTCCCCTTGGACCATCTAAAAGTGCCCCCAGAGGAAGGCTTGGGGTACAAGTGAACTCCCCAGGGGAGCCTTTATGCAGCCCCACATGCAACTGGACCCTCCGGCTTCGCTTATTCCGAGTACACTAAACATAGCCCTAGCCAGCATGGGAGACGACTGAAAATTCGGGCCCCAGAAAACGCTTTCCGAGCCCCTTTCGCCCATTCAAAAGTGCCCCCAAAGGAAGGCTTTGGGTACAACTGAACTCCCCAGGGGAGCCTTTACGCAGCCCCACATGCAACTGGACCCTCCAGGTTCACTCTTTCACCGCAAGCCTAAATATAGCCCTCGGCGCAATGGGAGAAGACTGAAAAAGTGGGCCTCAGAAAACGCATTGTGATTCCCCTTGGACCATCCAAAAGTACCCCCAAAGGAAGGCTTTGGGTACAACTGAACTCCCCAGGGGAGCCTTTATGCAGCCCCACATGCAACTGGACCCTCCGGGTTCACAGTTTCCGAGCAACCCTAAATATAACACTAGCCAACATGGCAGAAGACTGAAAACTCGGGCCACAGAAACAGCATTTCAAGCCCCATTCACCCAACCAGATTTGCCCCCAAAGGAAGGCTTTGGGTACAAGTGAACACCCCAGGGGAGCCTTTATGCAGCCCCACATGCAATTGGACCCTCCGTGTTCGCTGTTTCCGAGCAACCCTAAATATAACCCTAGCCAGCGTGGCAGAAGACTGAAAAGTCGGGCCACAGAAAAAGAGTTTCAAGAACCGATCGACCATCCAGATGTGCCCCTAAAGGAAGGCTTTGGGTACAACTGAACTCCCCAGGGGAGCCTTTACGCAGCCCCACATGCAACTGGACCCTCCGTGTTCGCTCATTCCGAGGAACCCTAAATATAACCCTGGCACGCACGGCAGACGACTGAAAAATAGGGCCCCAGAAAACGCTTTCCGAGCCCCATTCGCCCATCCAGATGTGCCCCTAAAGGAAGGCTTTGGGTACAAGTGAACTCCCCAGGGGAGCCTTTATGCAGCTCCACATGCAACTGGACCCTCCGCGTTCACTCTTTCTCCGCAAGCCTATATATAGCCCTCGGCGCAATGGGAGAAAACTGAAAAAGCGGGCCTCAGAAAACGCATTGCGATTCCCCTTGGACCATCGAAAAGTGCCCCCAAAGGAAGGCTTTCGGTACATCTGAACTCCCCAGGGGAGCCTTTACGCAGCCCCACATGCAACTGGACCCTGCGGGTTCGCTCTTTCCGAGCAACACTAAACATAGCCCTAGCCGGCATGGGAGAGGACTGAAAACGCGGGCCCCAGAAAACGCTTTCCGAGCCCCTTTCGCCCATTCAAAAGTGCCCCCAGAGGAAGGCTTTGGGTACAAGTGAACTCCCTAGGGGAGCCTTTACGCAGCCCCACATGCAACTGGACCCTCTGGGTTCGCTCTTTCCGAGCAACCCTAAATATAAGCCTAGCCAGCATGGCAGAAGACTGAAAACTCGGGCCACAGAAAACGCGTTTCGAGCCCCATTCACCCATCCAGAAGTGCCCCCAAAGAAAGGCTTTGGGTACAAGTGAACACCCCAGGGGAGCCTTTATGAAGCCCCACATGCAACTGGACCCTCCGCGTTCACTCTTTCACAGACACCCTAAATATTGCCCTCGGCGCAATGGGAGAAGACTGAAAAAGTGGGCCTCAGAAAACGCATTGCGATTCCCCTTTGACTATCCAAAAGTGCCCCCAAAGGAAGGCTTTGGGTAGAAGTGAACTCCCCAGGGGAGCCTTTATGCAGCCCCACATGCAACTGGACCCTCCGGGTTCGCTCTTTCCGAGCAACACTAAAAGTAGCCCTATCCGGCATGGGAGACGACTGAAAACTCGAGCCACTGAAAAAGAGTTTCAAGCCCCATTCACCCATGCAGAAGTGCCCCCAAAGGAAGGCTTTGGGTACAACTGAACTCCCCAGGGGAGCCTTTACGCAGCCCCACATGAAACTGGACCCTCCGCGTTCACTCTTTCACCGCAAGCCTAAATATAGCCCTCGGCGCAATGGGAGAAGACTGAAAAAGCGGGCCTCAGAAAACGCATTGCGATTCCCCTTGGACCATCTAAAAGTGCCCCCAGAGGAAGGCTTTGGGTACAAGTGAACTCCCCAGGGGAGCCTTTATGCAGCCCCACATGCAGCTGGACCCTCCGGCTTCACTTATTCCGAGTACACTAAACATAGCCCTAGCCGGCATGGGAGACGACTGAAAATTGGGGCCCCAGAAAACGCTTTCCGAGCCCCTTTCGCCCATTCAAAAGTGCCCCCAAAGGAAGGCTTTGGGTACAAGTGAACTCCCCAGGGGAGCCTTTACGCAGCCCCACATGCAACTGGAACCTCCGGGTTCACTCTTTCACCGCAAGCCTAAATATAGCCCTCGGCGCAATGGGAGAAGACTGAAAAAGTGGGCCTCAGAAAACGCATTGTGATTCCCCTTGGACCATCCAAAAGTACCCCCAAAGGAAGGCTTTGGGTACAACTGAACTCCCCAGGGGAGCCTTTATGCAGCCCCACATGCAACTGGACCCTCCGGGTTCACAGTTTCCGAGCAACCCTAAATATAACAATAGCCAGCATGGCAGAAGACTGAAAACTCGGGCCACAGAAACAGCATTTCAAGCCCCATTCACCCATCCAGATTTGCCCCCAAAGGAAGGCTTTGGGTACAAGTGAACTCCCCAGGGGAGCCTTTATGCAGCCCCACATGCAACTGGACCCTCCGTGTTCGCTGTTTCCAAGCAACCCTAAATATAACCCTAGCCAGCGTGGCAGAAGCCTGAAAAGTCGGGCCACAGAAAAAGAGTTTCAAGAACCGATCGACCATCCAGATGTGCCCCTAAAGGAAGGCTTTGGGTACAACTGAACTCCCCAGGGGAGCCTTTACGCAGCCCCACATGCAACGGGACCCTCCGTGTTCGCTCATTCCGAGGAACCCTAAATATAACCCTGGCACGCATGGCAGACGACTGAAAAATCGGGCCCCAGAAAACGCTTTCCGAGCCCCATTCGCCCATCCAGATGTGCCCCTAAAGGAAGGCTTTGGGTACAAGTGAACTCCCCAGGGGAGCCTTTATGCAGCTCCACATGCAACTGGACCCGCCGCGTTCACTCTTTCTCCGCAAGCCTAAATATAGCCCTCGGCGCAATGGGAGAAAACTGAAAAAGCGGGCCTCAGAAAACGCATTGCGATTCCCCTTGGACCATCGAAAAGTGCCCCCAAAGGAAGGCTTTCGGTACATCTGAACTCCCCAGGGGAGCCTTTACGCAGCCCCACATGCAACTGGACCCTGCGGGTTCGCTCTTTCCGAGCAACACTAAACATAGCCCTAGCCGGCATGGGAGAGGACTGAAAACGCGGGCCCCAGAAAACGCTTTCCGAGCCCCTTTCGCCCATTCAAAAGTGCCCCCAGAGGAAGGCTTTGGGTACAAGTGAACTCCCTAGGGGAGCCTTTACGCAGCCCCACATGCAACTGGACCCTCTGGGTTCGCTCTTTCCGAGCAACCCTAAATATAAGCCTAGCCAGCATGGCAGAAGACTGAAAACTCGGGCCACAGAAAACGCGTTTCAAGCCCCATTCACCCATCCAGAAGTGCCCCCAAAGGAAGGCTTTGGGTACAAGTGAACACCCCAGGGGAGCCTTTATGAAGCCCCACATGCAACTGGACCCTCCGCGTTCACTCTTTCACAGACACCCTAAATATTGCCCTCGGCGCAATGGGAGAAGACTGAAAAAGTGGGCCTCAGAAAACGCATTGCGATTCCCCATTGACTATCCAAAAGTGCCCCCAAAGGAAGGCTTTGGGTACAAGTGAACTCCCCAGGGGAGCCTTTACGCAGCCCCACATGCAACTGGACCCTCCGGGTTCGCTCTTTCCGAGCAACACTAAAAGTAGCCCTATCCGGCATGGGAGACGACTGAAAACTCGAGCCACTGAAAAAGAGTTTCAAGCCCCATTCACCCATGCAGAAGTGCCCCCAAAGGAAGGCTTTGGGTACAACTGAACTCCCCAGGGGAGCCTTTACGCAGCCCCACATGAAACTGGACCCTCCGTGTTTGCTGTTTCCGAGCAACCCTAAATATAACCCTAGCCAGCGTGGCAGAAGACTGAAAAGTCGGGCCTCAGAAAAAGAGTTTCAAGAACCGATCGACCATCCAGATGTGCCCCCAAAGGAAGGCTTTGGGTACAAGTGAACTCCCCAGGGGAGCCTTTATGCAGCCCCACATGCAACTGGACCCTCCGGCTTCGCTTATTCCGAGTACACTAAACATAGCCCTAGCCGGCATGGAAGACGACTGAAAACTCGGGCCCCAGAAAACGCTTTCTGAGGCCCTTTCGCCCATTCAAAAGTGCCCCCAGAGGAAGGCTTTGGGTACAAGTGAACTCCCCAGGGGAGCCTTTACGCAGCCCCACATGCAACTGGACCCTCTGGGTTCGCTCTTTCCGAGCAACCCTAAATATAACCCTAGCCAGCATGGCAGAAGACTGAAAAATCGGGCCCCAGAAAACGCGTTACAAGCCCCATTCGCCCATCCAGAAGTGCCCCCAAAGGAAGGCTTTGGGTACAACTGAACTCCCCAGGGGAGCCTTTATGCAGCCCCACATGCAACTGGATCCTCCGCGTTCAATCTTTCACAGCAACCCTAAATATAGCCCTCGGTGCAATGGGAGAAGACTGAAAAAGTGGGCCTCAGAAAACGCATTGCGATTCCCCTTCGACTATCCAAAAGTGCCCCCAAAGGAAGGCTTTGGGTACAAGTGAACTCCCCAGGGGAGCCTTTACGCAGCCCCACATGAAACTGGACCCTCCGGGTTCACTCTTTCACCGCAAGCCTAAATATAGCCCTCGGCGCAATGGGAGAAGACTGAAAATGTGGGCCTCAGAAAACGCATTGTGATTCCCCTTGGACCATCCAAAAGTGCCCCCAGAGGAAGGCTTTGGGTACAAGTGAACTCCCCAGGGGAGCCTTTATGCAGCCCCACATGCAACTGGACCCTCCGGGTTCACAGTTTCCGAGCAACCCTAAATATAACACTAGCCAGCATGGCAGAAGACTGAAAACTCGGGCCATAGAAAAAGCATTTCAAGCCCCATTCACCCATCCAGATCTGCCCCCAAAATAAGGCTTTCAGTACAAGTGAACTCCCCAGGGAAGCCTTTACGCAGCCCCACATGCAACTGGACCCTCCGTGTTCGCTGTTTACGAGAAACACTAAATATAACCCGAGCCAGCATGTCAGAAGACTGAAAACTCGGGCCACAGAAAAAGAGTTTCAAGAACCGTTCGCCCATCCAGAAGTGCCCCCAAAGGAAGGCTTTGGGTACAACTGAACTCCCCAGGGGAGCCTTTACGCAGCCCCACATGCAACTGGACCCTCTGGGTTCGCTCTTTCCGAGCAACCCTAAATATAAGCCTAGCCAGCATGGCAGAAGACTGAAAACTCGGGCCACAGAAAACGCGTTTCAAGCCCCATTCACCCATCCAGAAGTGCCCCCAAAGGAAGGCTTTGGGCACAAGAGAACTCCCCAGAGGAGCCTTTACGCAGCCCCACATGCAACTGGACCCTCCGCGTTCACTCTTTCACCGCAAGCCTAAATATAGCCCTCGGCGCAATGGGAGAATACTGAAAAAGCGGGCCTCAGAAAACGCATTGCGATTCCCCTTGGACCATCCAAAAGTGCCCCCAGAGGACGGCTTTGGGTACAAGTGAACTCCCCAGGGGAGCCGTTATGCAGCCCCACATGCAACTGGACCCTCCGGGTTTGCTGTTTCCGAGACACCCTTAATATAACCCTAGCCGGCATGGGAGACAACTGAAAACTCGGGCCACAGAAAAAGCGTTTCAAGCCCCATTCACCCATCCAGAAGTGCCCCCAAAGGAAGGCTTTGGGTACAAGTGAACTCCCCAGGGGAGCCTTTATGCAGCCCCACATGCAACTGGACCCTCCGGGTTCGCTGTTTCCGAGCAACACTAAACATATCCCTAGCCGGCATGGGAGACGACTGAAAACTCGGGCCCCAGAAAACGTTTTCCGAGCCCCTTTCGCACATTCAAAAGTGCCCCCAGAGGAAGGCTTTGGGTACTAGTGAACTCCCCAGGGGAGCCTTTACGCAGCCCCACATGCAACTGGACCCTCTGGGTTCGCTCTTTCCGAGCAACCCTAAATATATCCGTAGCCAGCATTGCAGAATACTGAAAACCCGGGCCACAAAGAAATGGTTTCAAGCCCCATTCACCCATCCAGAAGTGCCCCCAAAGGAAGGCTTTGTGTACATCTGAACTCCCCAGGGGAGCCTTTATGCAGCCCCACATGCAACTGGACCCTCTGGGTTCGCTCTTTCTAAGCAACACTAAACATAGCCCTAGCCGGCATGGGAGACGACTGAAAACTCGGGCCACAGAAAACGCATTCCGAGCCCCTTTCCACTATTCAAAAGTGCCCCCAGAGGAAGGCTTTGGGTACAAGTGAACTCCCCAGGGGAGCCTTTATGCAGCCCCACATGCAACTGGACCCTCCGTGTTCACTGTTTCAGAGCAACACTTAACATAGCCGTAGCCGGCATGGGAGACGACTGAAAACTCGGCCCCCAGAAAACCTTTTCCAAGCCACTTTCGCCCATTCAAAAGTGCCCCCAGAGGAAGGCTTTGGGTACAAGTGAACTCCCCAGGGGAGCCTTTACGCAGCCCCACATGCAACTGGACCCTCCTGGTTCGCTGTTTCCGAGCAACCCTAAATATAACACTAGCCAGCATGGGAGACGACTGAAAACTCGGGCCACAGAAAAAGCGTTTCAAGCCCCATTCACCCATCCAGAAGTGCCCCCGAAGGAAGGCTTTGGGTACAAGTGAACTCCCCAGGGGAGCCTTTACGCAGCCCCACATGCAACTGGACCCTCCGTATTCGCTCTTTCACAGCAACCCTAAATATATCCCTGGCCCGCATGGCAGACGACTGAAAACTCGGGCCTCAGAAAACGCGTTATAAGCCCCATTCGCCCATCCAAAAGTGCCCCCAAAGGAAGGCTTTGGGTACAAGTGAACTCCCCAGGGGAGCCTTTATGCAGCCCCACATGCAACTGGACCCTCCGTGTTCGCTCATTCACAGCAACCCTAAATATAACCCTGGCCCGCATGGCAGACGACTGAAAAATCGGGCCCCAGAAAACGCGTTACAAGCCCCATTCGCCCATTCAAAAGTGCCCCCAGAGGAAGGCTTTGGGTACAAGTGAACTCCCCAGGGGAGCCTTTACGCAGCCCCACATGCAACTGGACCTTCCGGGTTCGCTCTTTCCGAGCAACCCTAAATATACACAAGCCAGCATGGCAGAAGACTGAAAACTCGGGCCACAGTAAAAGCATTTCAAGCCCCATTCACCCATCCAGAAGTGTCCCAAAGAAAGGCTTTGTGTACAACTGAACTCCCCAGAGGGGCCTTTATGCAGCCCCACATGCAACTGGACCCTCCGTATTCGCTCTTTCACAGCAACCCTAAATATATCCCTGGCCCGCATGGCAGACGACTGAAAACTCGGGCCCCAGAAAACGCGTTATAAGCCCCATTCGCCCATTCAAAAGTGCCCCCAAAGGAAGGCTTTGGGTACAAGTGAACTCCCCAGGGGAGCCTTTATGCAGCCCCACATGCAACTGGACCCTCCGGGTTCGGTCTTTCCGAGCAACACTAAACATATCCCAAGCCGGCATGGCAGACGACTGAAAACTCGGGCCCCAGAAAACTCTTTCCGAGCCCCATTCGCCCATTCAAAAGTGCCCCCAGAGGAAGGCTTTGGGTACAAGTGAACTCCCCAGGGGAGACTTTACGCAGCCCCACATGCAACTGGACCCTGCGGGTTCGCTGTTTCCGAGCAACACTTAATATAACCCTAGCCAGCATGGCAGAAGAGTGAAAACTCGGGCCACAGAAAAAGAGTTTCAAGAACCGTTCGACCATCCATATGTGCCCCTAAAGGAAGGCTTTGGGTACAAGTGAACTCCCCAGGGGAGCCTTTATGCAGCCCCACATGAAACTGGACCCTCCGCGTTCACTCTTTCACCGCAAGCCTAAATATAGCCCTCGGCGCAATGGGAGAAGACTGAAAAAGCGGGCCTCAGAAAACGCATTGCGATTCCCCTTGGACCATCCAAAAGTGCCCCCAAAGGAAGGCTTTGGGTACAAGTTAACTCCCCAGGGGAGCCTTTATGCAGCCCCACATGCAACTTGACCCTCCGGCTTCGCTTATTCCGAGTACACTAAACATAGCCCTAGCAGGCATGGCAGACGACTGAAAACTCGGGCCCCAGAAAACGCATTCCGAGCCCCTTTCGCCCATTCAAAAGTGCCCCTAGAGGAAGGCTTTGGGTATAAGTGAACTCCCCAGGGGAGCCTTTACGCAGCCCCACATGCAACTGGAACCTCCACGTTCACTCTTTCACCGCAAGACAACTATAACGCTCGGCGCAATGGGAGAAGACTGAAAAAGCGGGCCTCAGAAAATGCATTGCGATTCCCCTTGGACCATTGAAAAGTGCCCCCAAAGGAAGGCTTTGGGTACAAGTGAACTCCCCAGGGGAGCCTTTATGCAGCCCCACATGCAACTGGACCCTCCGGGTTCACTCTTTCACCGCAAGACAACTATAACCCTCGGCGCAATGGGAGAAGACTGGAAAAGCGGGCCTCAGAAAATGCATTGCGATTCCCCTTAGACCATCCAAAAGTGCCTCCACAGGAAGGCTTGGGGTACAAGTGAACTCCCCAGGGGAGCCTTTATGCAGCCCCACATGCAACTGGACCCTCCAGGTTCGCTCTTTCCAAGCAACACTAAACATAGCCCTAGCCAGCCTGGGAGACGACTGAAAACTCGGGCCCCAGAAAACGCTTTCTGAGACCCATTCGCCCATTCAAAAGTGCCTCCAGAGGAAGGCTTTGGGTACAAGTGAACTCCCCAGTGGAGCCTTTACGCAGCCCCACATGCAACTGGACCCTCCGCGTTCACTCTTTCACCGCAAGACTAAATATAGCCCTCGGCGCAATGGGAGAAGACTGAAAAAGCGGGCCTCAGAAAACGCATTGCGATTCCCCCAGGACCATCCAAAAGTGCTCCCAAAGGACGGTTTTTGGTACAAGTGAACTCCCCAGGGGAGCCTTTATGCAGCCCCACATGCAACTTGACCCTCCGGGTTCGCTCTTTACGAGCAAAACTAAACATAGTGCTAGCCGGCATGGAAGACGACTGAAAACATGGGCCCCAGAAAACGCGTTACAAGCCCCATTCGCCCATCCAGAAGTGCCCCCAAAGAAAGGCTTTGGGTACAACTGAACTCCCCAGGGGAGCCTTTACGCAGCCCCACATGCAACTGGACCCTCTGGGTTCGCTCTTTCCGAGCAACCCTAAATATAAGCCTAGCCAGCATGGCAGAAGACTGAAAACTCGGGCCACAGAAAACGCGTTTCAAGCCCCATTCACCCATCCAGAAGTGCCCCCAAAGGAAGGCTTTGGGCACAAGAGAACTCCCCAGAGGAGCCTTTACGCAGCCCCACATGCAACTGGACCCTCCGCGTTCACTCTTTCACCGCAAGCCTAAATATAGCCCTCGGCGCAATGGGAGAATACTGAAAAAGCGGGCCTCAGAAAACGCATTGCGATTCCCCTTGGACCATCCAAAAGTGCCCCCAGAGGACGGCTTTGGGTACAAGTGAACTCCCCAGGGGAGCCGTTATGCAGCCCCACATGCAACTGGACCCTCCGGGTTCGCTGATTCCAAGCAACCCTTAATATAACACTAGCCGGCATGGGAGACGACTGAAAAGTATGGCCCCAGAAAACGCTCTCTGAGCGCCTTTCGCACATTCAAAAGTGCCCCCAGAGGACGGCTTTGGGTACAAGTGAACTCCCCAGGGGAGCCTTTACGCAGCCCCACATGCAACTGGACCCTCCGTGTTCGCTGTTTACGAGCAACACTAAATATAACCCTAGCCAGCATGGCAGACGACTGAAAAATCGGGCCCCAGAAAACGCGTTACATGTCCGATTCTCCCATCCAAAAGTGCCCCCAAATGAAGGCTTTGGGTACAAGTGAACTCCCCAGGGGAGCTCTTACGCAGCCCCACATGCAACTGGACCCTGCGTATTCGCTCTTTCACAGCAACCCTAAATATATCACTAGCCAGCATGGGAGACGACTGAAAACTCGGGCCCCAGAAAACGCTTTCCGAGCCCTTTTCGCCCATTCAAAAGTGCCCCCAGAGGAAGGCTTTGGGTACAAGTGAACTCCCCAGGGGAGCCTTTACGCAGCCCCACATGCAACTGGACCCTCCGGGTTTGCTGTTTCCGAGACACCCTTAATATAACCCTAGCCGGCATGGGAGACAACTGAAAACTCGGGCCACAGAAAAAGCGTTTCAAGCCCCATTCACCCATCCAGAAGTGCCCCCAAAGGAAGGCTTTGGGTACAACTGAACTCCCCAGGGTAGCCTTTATGCAGCCCCACATGCAACTGGACCCTCCGTATTCGCTCTTTCACAGCAACCCTAAATATAGCCATCGTCGCAATGGGAGAATACTGAAAAAGCGGGCCTCAGAAAACGCATTGCGATTCCCCTTGGACCATCCAAAAGTGCCCCCAAAGGACGGCTTTGGGTACAAGTGAACTCCCCAGGGGAGCCTTTATGCAGCCCCACATGCAACTGGACCCTCCGGGTTCGCTGTTTCCGAGCAACACTTAATATAACACAAGCCAGCGTGGCAGAAGACTGAAAACTCGGGCCACAGAAAAAGAGTTTCAAGAACCGTTCGACCATACAGATGTGCCCCTAAAAAAAGGCTTTGGGTACAAGTGAACTCCCCAGGGCAGCCTTTACGCAGCCCCACATGAAACTGGACCCTCCGCGTTCACTCTTTCACCGCAAGCCTAAATATAGCCCTCGGCGCAATGGGAGAATACTGAAAAAGCGGGCCTCAGAAAACGCATTGCGATTCCCCTTGGACCATCCAAACGTGCCCCCAGAGGAAGGCTTTGGGTACAAGTGAACTCCCCAGGGGAGCCTTTATGCAGCCCCACATGCAACTGGACCTTCCGGCTTCGCTTATTCCGATTACACTAAACATAGCCCTAGCCGGCCTCGGAGATGACTGAAAACTCAGGCCCCAGAAAACGCTTTCCGAGCCCATTTGACCCATTCAAAAGTGCCCCCAGAGGAAGGCTTTGGGTACAACTGAACTCCCCAGGGGAGCCTTTATGCAGCCCCACATGCAACTGGACCCTCCGGGTTCACTCTTTCACCGCAAACCTAAATATAGCCCTCGGCGCAATGGGAGAAGACTGAAAAAGTGGGCCTCATAAAACGCATTGTGATTCCCCTTGGACCATCAAAAAGTGCCCCCAAAGGAAGGCTTTGGGTACATCTGAACTCCCCAGGGGAGCCTTTACGCAGCCCCATATGCAACTGGACCCTCCGTGTTCGCTGTTTACGAGCAACCCTAAATATACCCCTGGCCAGCATGGCAGAAGACTGAAAACTCAGGCCACAGAAAATGAATTTCAAGAACCGTTCGCCCATCCAGATGTGCCCCTAAAGGAAGTCTTTGGGTACAAGTGAACTCCCCAGGGGAGCCTTTATGCAGCCCCACATGCAACTGGACCCTCCGGGTTCGCTGTTTTCGAGCAACCCTAAATATAACACTAGCCAGCATGGGAGACGACTGAAAACTCGGGCCCTAGAAAAAGCGTTTCAAGCCCTATTCACCCATCCAAAAGTGCCCCCAAAGGAAGGCTTTGGGTACAAGTGAACTCCCCAGGGGAGCCTTTATGCAGCCCCACATGCAACTGGACCCTCCGGGTTCACTCTTTCACAGCAACCCTAAATATAGCCCTCGGTGCAATGGGAGAAGACTGAAAAAGCGGGCTCACAAAACGCATTGCGATTCCCCTTGGACCATCCAAAAGTGCCCCCAAAGGAAGGCTTTGGGTACAAGTGAACTCCCCAGGGGAGCCTTTATGCAGCCCCACATGCAACTGGACCCTGCGGGTTCACTCTTTCACCGCAACACTAAACATAGCCCTAGCCGGCAAGGGAGACGACTGAAAACTCGGGCCCCAGAAAACGCATTCCGAGCCCCTTTCGCCCATTCAAAAGTGCCCCTAGAGGAAGGCTTTGGGTATAAGTGAACTCCCCAGGGGAGCCGTTACGCAGCCCCACATGCAACTGGACCCTCCGGGTTCGCTGTTTCCAAGCAACCCTTAATATAACCCTAGCCAGCATGGCAGAAGACTGAAAACTCGGGCCACAGAAAAAGCGTTTCAAGCCCCATTCCACCTTCCAGAAGTGCCCCCAAAGGAAGGCTTTGGGTACAAGTGAACTCCCCAGGGGAGCCTTTATGCAGCCCCACATGCAACTGGACCCTCCGTATTCGCTCTTTCACAGCAACCCTAAATATAACCCTGGCCCGCATGGCAGACGACTGAAAAATCGGGTCCCAGAAAACGCGTTACAAGCCCCATTCGCCCATCCAAAAGTGCCCCCCAAAAAAGGCTTTGGGCACAAGCGAACTCCCCAGGGGAGCCTTCATGCAGCCCCACATGCAACTGGACCCTGCGTATTCGCTCTTTCACAGCAACCCTAAATATAACCCTGGCCCGCATGGCAGACGACTGAAAAATCGCCCCCCAGAAAACACGTTACAAGCCCCATTCGCCCATGCAGAAGTGCACCCAGAGAAAGGCTTTGGGTACAACTGAACTCCCCAGGGGAGCCTTTATGCAGCCCCATATGCAACTCGACCCGCCGGGATCGCTCTTTCCGAGCAACACTAAACATAGCCCTAGCCGGCATGGCAGACGACTGAAAACTCGGGCCTCAGAAAACGCGTTATAAGCCCCATTCGCCCATCCAAAAGTGCCCCCAAAGGAAGGCTTTGGGTACAAGTGAACTCCCCAGGGGAGCCTTTATGCAGCCCCACATGCAACTGGACCCTCCGTGTTCGCTCATTCACAGCAACCCTAAATATAACCCTGGCCCGCATGGCAGACGACTGAAAAATCGGGCCCCAGAAAACGCGTTACAAGCCCCATTCGCCCATTCAAAAGTGCCCCCAGAGGAAGGCTTTGGGTACAAGTGAACTCCCCAGGGGAGCCTTTACGCAGCCCCACATGCAACTGGACCTTCCGGGTTCGCTCTTTCCGAGCAACCCTAAATATACACAAGCCAGCATGGCAGAAGACTGAAAACTCGGGCCACAGTAAAAGCATTTCAAGCCCCATTCACCCATCCAGAAGTGTCCCAAAGAAAGGCTTTGTGTACAACTGAACTCCCCAGAGGGGCCTTTATGCAGCCCCACATGCAACTGGACCCTCCGTATTCGCTCTTTCACAGCAACCCTAAATATATCCCTGGCCCGCATGGCAGACGACTGAAAACTCGGGCCCCAGAAAACGCGTTATAAGCCCCATTCGCCCATTCAAAAGTGCCCCCAAAGGAAGGCTTTGGGTACAACTGAACTCCCCAGGGGAGCCTTTATGCAGCCCCACATGCAACTGGACCCTCCGGGTTCGGTCTTTCCGAGCAACACTAAACATATCCCAAGCCGGCATGGCAGACGACTGAAAACTCGGGCCCCAGAAAACTCTTTCCGAGCCCCATTCGCCCATTCAAAAGTGCCCCCAGAGGAAGGCTTTGGGTACAAGTGAACTCCCCAGGGGAGACTTTACGCAGCCCCACATGCAACTGGACCCTGCGGGTTCGCTGTTTCCGAGCAACACTTAATATAACCCTAGCCAGCATGGCAGAAGAGTGAAAACTCGGGCCACAGAAAAAGAGTTTCAAGAACCGTTCGACCATCAATATGTGCCCCTAAAGGAAGGCTTTGGGTACAAGTGAACTCCCCAGGGGAGCCTTTATGCAGCCCCACATGAAACTGGACCCTCCGCGTTCACTCTTTCACCGCAAGCCTAAATATAGCCCTCGGCGCAATGGGAGAAGACTGAAAAAGCGGGCCTCAGAAAACGCATTGCGATTCCCCTTGGACCATCCAAAAGTGCCCCCAAAGGAAGGCTTTGGGTACAAGTTAACTCCCCAGGGGAGCCTTTATGCAGCCCCACATGCAACTGGACCCTCCAGGTTCGCTCTTTCCAAGCAACACTAAACATAGCCCTAGCCAGCCTGGGAGACGACTGAAAACTCGGGCCCCAGAAAACGCTTTCTGAGACCCATTCGCCCATTCAAAAGTGCCTCCAGAGGAAGGCTTTGGGTACAAGTGAACTCCCCAGTGGAGCCTTTACGCAGCCCCACATGCAACTGGACCCTCCAGGTTCGCTCTTTCCAAGCAACACTAAACATAGCCCTAGCCAGCCTGGGAGACGACTGAAAACTCGGGCCCCAGAAAACGCTTTCTGAGACCCATTCGCCCATTCAAAAGTGCCTCCAGAGGAAGGCTTTGGGTACAAGTGAACTCCCCAGTGGAGCCTTTACGCAGCCCCACATGCAACTGGACCCTCCGCGTTCACTCTTTCACCGCAAGACTAAATATAGCCCTCGGCGCAATGGGAGAAGACTGAAAAAGCGGGCCTCAGAAAACGCATTGCGATTCCCCCAGGACCATCCAAAAGTGCTCCCAAAGGACGGTTTTTGGTACAAGTGAACTCCCCAGGGGAGCCTTTATGCAGCCCCACATGCAACTGGACCCTCCGGGTTCGCTCTTTACGAGCAACACTAAACATAGTGCTAGCCGGCATGGAAGACGACTGAAAACATGGGCCCCAGAAAACGCGTTACAAGCCCCATTCGCCCATCCAGAAGTGCCCCCAAAGAAAGGCTTTGGGTAAAACTGAACTCCCCAGGGGAGCCTTTACGCAGCCCCACATGCAACTGGACCCTCTGGGTTCGCTCTTTCCGAGCAACCCTAAATATAAGCCTAGCCAGCATGGCAGAAGACTGAAAACTCGGGCCACAGAAAACGCGTTTCAAGCCCCATTCACCCATCCAGAAGTGCCCCCAAAGGAAGGCTTTGGGCACAAGAGAACTCCCCAGAGGAGCCTTTACGCAGCCCCACATGCAACTGGACCCTCCGCGTTCACTCTTTCACCGCAAGCCTAAATATAGCCCTCGGCGCAATGGGAGAATACTGAAAAAGCGGGCCTCAGAAAACGCATTGCGATTCCCCTTGGACCATCCAAAAGTGCCCCCAGAGGACGGCTTTGGGTACAAGTGAACTCCCCAGGGGAGCCGTTATGCAGCCCCACATGCAACTGGACCCTCCGGGTTCGCTGATTCCAAGCAACCCTTAATATAACACTAGCCGGCATGGGAGACGACTGAAAAGTATGGCCCCAGAAAACGCTCTCTGAGCGCCTTTCGCACATTCAAAAGTGCCCCCAGAGGACGGCTTTGGGTACAAGTGAACTCCCCAGGGGAGCCTTTACGCAGCCCCACATGCAACTGGACCCTCCGTGTTCGCTGTTTACGAGCAACACTAAATATAACCCTAGCCAGCATGGCAGACGACTGAAAAATCGGGCCCCAGAAAACGCGTTACATGTCCGATTCTCCCATCCAAAAGTGCCCCCAAATGAAGGCTTTGGGTACAAGTGAACTCCCCAGGGGAGCTCTTACGCAGCCCCACATGAACTGGACCCTGCGTATTCGCTCTTTCACAGCAACCCTAAATATATCACTAGCCAGCATGGGAGACGACTGAAAACTCGGGCCACATAAAAAGCGGTTCAAGCCCCATTCACCCATCCAAAAGTGCCCCCAAAGGAAGGCTTTGGGTACAAGTGAACTCCACAGGGTAGCCTTTATGCAGCCCCACATGCAACTGGACCGTCCGGGTTCGCTGTTTCCGAGCAACCCTTAATATAACACTAGCCGGCATGGGAGACGACTGAAAACTCGGGCCCCAGAAAACGCTTTCCGAGCCCTTTTCGCCCATTCAAAAGTGCCCCCAGAGGAAGGCTTTGGGTACAAGTGAACTCCCCAGGGGAGCCTTTACGCAGCCCCACATGCAACTGGACCCTCCGGGTTTGCTGTTTCCGAGACACCCTTAATATAACCCTAGCCGGCATGGGAGACAACTGAAAACTCGGGCCACAGAAAAAGCGTTTCAAGCCCCATTCACCCATCCAGAAGTGCCCCCAAAGGAAGGCTTTGGGTACAACTGAACTCCCCAGGGTAGCCTTTATGCAGCCCCACATGCAACTGGACCCTCCGTATTCGCTCTTTCACAGCAACCCTAAATATAGCCATTGTCGCAATGGGAGAATACTGAAAAAGCGGGCCTCAGAAAACGCATTGCGATTCCCCTTGGACCATCCAAAAGTGCCCCCAAAGGACGGCTTTGGGTACAAGTGAACTCCCCAGGGGAGCCTTTATGCAGCCCCACATGCAACTGGACCCTCCGGGTTCGCTGTTTCCGAGCAACACTTAATATAACACAAGCCAGCGTGGCAGAAGACTGAAAACTCGGGCCACAGAAAAAGAGTTTCAAGAACCGTTCGACCATACAGATGTGCCCCTAAAAAAAGGCTTTGGGTACAAGTGAACTCCCCAGGGCAGCCTTTACGCAGCCCCACATGAAACTGGACCCTCCGCGTTCACTCTTTCACCGCAAGCCTAAATATAGCCCTCGGCGCAATGGGAGAATACTGAAAAAGCGGGCCTCAGAAAACGCATTGCGATTCCCCTTGGACCATCCAAACGTGCCCCCAGAGGAAGGCTTTGGGTACAAGTGAACTCCCCAGGGGAGCCTTTATGCAGCCCCACATGCAACTGGACCTTCCGGCTTCGCTTATTCCGATTACACTAAACATAGCCCTAGCCGGCCTCGGAGATGACTGAAAACTCAGGCCCCAGAAAACGCTTTCCGAGCCCATTTGACCCATTCAAAAGTGCCCCCAGAGGAAGGCTTTGGGTACAACTGAACTCCCCAGGGGAGCCTTTATGCAGCCCCACATGCAACTGGACCCTCCGGGTTCACTCTTTCACCGCAAACCTAAATATAGCCCTCGGCGCAATGGGAGAAGACTGAAAAAGTGGGCCTCATAAAACGCATTGTGATTCCCCTTGGACCATCAAAAAGTGCCCCCAAAGGAAGGCTTTGGGTACATCTGAACTCCCCAGGGGAGCCTTTAAGCAGCCCCATATGCAACTGGACCCTCCGTGTTCGCTGTTTACGAGCAACCCTAAATATACCCCTGGCCAGCATGGCAGAAGACTGAAAACTCAGGCCACAGAAAATGAATTTCAAGAACCGTTCGCCCATCCAGATGTGCCCCTAAAGGAAGTCTTTGGGTACAAGTGAACTCCCCAGGGGAGCCTTTATGCAGCCCCACATGCAACTGGACCCTCCGGGTTCGCTGTTTTCGAGCAACCCTAAATATAACACTAGCCAGCATGGGAGACGACTGAAAACTCGGGCCCTAGAAAAAGCGTTTCAAGCCCTATTCACCCATCCAAAAGTGCCCCCAAAGGAAGGCTTTGGGTACAAGTGAACTCCCCAGGGGAGCCTTTATGCAGCCCCACATGCAACTGGACCCTCCGGGTTCACTCTTTCACAGCAACCCTAAATATAGCCCTCGGTGCAATGGGAGAAGACTGAAAAAGCGGGCTCACAAAACGCATTGCGATTCCCCTTGGACCATCCAAAAGTGCCCCCAAAGGAAGGCTTTGGGTACAAGTGAACTCCCCAGGGGAGCCTTTATGCAGCCCCACATGCAACTGGACCCTGCGGGTTCACTCTTTCACCGCAACACTAAACATAGCCCTAGCCGGCAAGGGAGACGACTGAAAACTCGGGCCCCAGAAAACGCATTCCGAGCCCCTTTCGCCCATTCAAAAGTGCCCCTAGAGGAAGGCTTTGGGTATAAGTGAACTCCCCAGGGGAGCCGTTACGCAGCCCCACATGCAACTGGACCCTCCGGGTTCGCTGTTTCCAAGCAACCCTTAATATAACCCTAGCCAGCATGGCAGAAGACTGAAAACTCGGGCCACAGAAAAAGCGTTTCAAGCCCCATTCCACCTTCCAGAAGTGCCCCCAAAGGAAGGCTTTGGGTACAAGTGAACTCCCCAGGGGAGCCTTTATGCAGCCCCACATGCAACTGGACCCTCCGTATTCGCTCTTTCACAGCAACCCTAAATATAACCCTGGCCCGCATGGCAGACGACTGAAAAATCGGGTCCCAGAAAACGCGTTACAAGCCCCATTCGCCCATCCAAAAGTGCCCCCCAAAAAAGGCTTTGGGCACAAGCGAACTCCCCAGGGGAGCCTTCATGCAGCCCCACATGCAACTGGACCCTGCGTATTCGCTCTTTCACAGCAACCCTAAATATAACCCTGGCCCGCATGGCAGACGACTGAAAAATCGCCCCCCAGAAAACACGTTACAAGCCCCATTCGCCCATGCAGAAGTGCACCCAGAGAAAGGCTTTGGGTACAACTGAACTCCCCAGGGGAGCCTTTATGCAGCCCCATATGCAACTGGACCCGCCGGGATCGCTCTTTCCGAGCAACACTAAACATAGCCCTAGCCGGCATGGCAGACGACTGAAAACTGGGGCCCCAGAAAACGCTTTCCGAGCCCCTTTCGCCCATCCAAAAGTGCCCCCAGAGGAAGGCTTTGGGTACAAGTGAACTCCCCAGGGGAGCATTTACGCAGCCCCACATGCAACTGGACCCTCCGGGTTCGCTGTTTCCGAGGAACACTTAATATAACACTAGCCAGCATGGCAGAAGACTGAAAACTCGTGCCACAGAAAAAGCGTTTCAAGCACCATTCACCCATCCAGAAGTGCCCCCAAAGGAAGGCCTTGGGTACAAGAGAACTCCCCAGGGGAGCCTTTATGCAGCCCTACATGCAACTGGTCCCTCCGGGTTCGCTCTTTCCGAGCAACACTAAACATAGCCCTAGCCGGCATTGGAGATGACTGAAAACTCGGGCCACAGAAAACGCTTTCCGAGCCCCTTTTGCCCATTCAAAAGTGCCCCCAAAGGAAGGCTTTGGGTACAACTGAACTCCCCAGTGGAGCCTTTATTCAGCCCCACATGCAACTTGACCCTGCGTATTCGCTCTTTCACAGCAACCCTAAATATAACCCTGGCCCGCATGGCAGATGACTGAAAAATCGGGAGCCAGAAAACGAGTTACAGGCCCCATTCGCCCATCCAGAAGTGCACGCAGAGGAAGGTTTTAGGTACAAGTGAACTCCCTAGGGGAGCATTTATGCAGCCCCATATGCAACTGGACCCTGCGTATTCGCTCTTTCACAGCAACCCTAAATATAACCCTGGCCCGCATGGCAGACGACTGAAAAATCGGGCCCCAGAAAACGTGTTACAAGCCCTATTCGCCCATCCAAAAGTGCCCCCAAAGGAAGGCTTTGGGCACAAGCGAACTCCCCAGGGGAGCCTTTATGCAGCCCCACATGCAACTGGACCCTCCGGGTTCGCTGTTTCCGAGCAACCCTTAATATAACACTAGCCGGCATGGGAGACGACTGAAAACTCGGGCCACAGAAAACGCTTTCTGAGCCCCTTTCGCCCATTCAAAATTGCCCCCAGAGGAAGGCTTTGGGTACAAGTGAACTCCCCAGGGGAGCCTTTACGCAGCCCCACATGCAACTGGACCCTCCGGGTTTGATGTTTCCGAGCAACCCTTAATATAACCCTAGCCAGCATGGCAGAAGACTGAAAACTCGGTCCTCAGAAAAAGCGTTTCAAGCCCTATTCACCCATCCAGAGGTGCCCCCAAAGGAAGGCTTTGGGTACAAGTGAGCTCCCCAGGGGAGCCTTTATGCAGCCCCACATGCAACTGGACCCTCCGCGTTTACTCTTTCACCATAAGCCTAAATATAGCCCTCGGCGCAATGGGAGAAGACTGAAAAAGCGGGCCTCAGAAAACGCATTGCGATTCCCCTTGGACCATCCAAAAGTGCCCCCAAAGGAAGGCTTTGGGTAAAAGTGAACTCCCCAGGGGAGCCTTTATGCAGCCCCACATGCAACTAGACCCTCCTTGTTCACTGTTTACGAGCAACCCTAAATATAACACTAGCCAGCATGGGAGACCACTGAAAACTCAGGCCCTAGAAAAAGCGTTTCAAGCCCCATTCACCCATCCAAATGTGCCCCCAAAGGAAGGCTTTGGGTACAAGTGAACTCCCCAGGGGAGCCTTTATGCAGCCGCACATGCAACTGGACCCTGCGTATTCGCTCTTTCACAGCAACCCTAAATATAACCCTGGCCCGCATGGCAGACGACTGAAAAATCGGGCCCCAGAAAATGCGTTACAAGCCCCATTCGCCCATCCAGAAGTGCCCCCAGAGGAAGGCTTTGGGTACAAGTGAACTCCCCAGGGGAGCCTTTACCGAGCCCCACATGCAACTGGACCCTCCTGGTTCGCTGTTTACGAGCAACACTTAATATAACACTAGCCGGCATGGCAGAAAACTGAAAACTCGGGCCACAGAAAAAGCGTTTCAAGCCCCATTCCACCATCCAGAAGAGCACCCAACGAAAGGCTTTGGGTACAACTGAACTCCCCAGGGGAGCCTTTATGCAGCCCCACATGCAACTGGACCCTCCGGGTTCACTCTTTCACCGCAAACCTAAATATAGCCCTCGGCGCAATGGGAGAAGACTGAAAAAGTGGGCCTCATAAAACGCATTGTGATTCCCCTTGGACCATCAAAAAGTGCCCCCAAAGGAAGGCTTTGGGTACATCTGAACTCCCCAGGGGAGCCTTTAAGCAGCCCCATATGCAACTGGACCCTCCGTGTTCGCTGTTTACGAGCAACCCTAAATATACCCCTGGCCAGCATGGCAGAAGACTGAAAACTCAGGCCACAGAAAATGAATTTCAAGAACCGTTCGCCCATCCAGATGTGCCCCTAAAGGAAGTCTTTGGGTACAAGTGAACTCCCCAGGGGAGCCTTTATGCAGCCCCACATGCAACTGGACCCTCCGGGTTCGCTGTTTTCGAGCAACCCTAAATATAACACTAGCCAGCATGGGAGACGACTGAAAACTCGGGCCCTAGAAAAAGCGTTTCAAGCCCTATTCACCCATCCAAAAGTGCCCCCAAAGGAAGGCTTTGGGTACAAGTGAACTCCCCAGGGGAGCCTTTATGCAGCCCCACATGCAACTGGACCCTCCGGGTTCACTCTTTCACAGCAACCCTAAATATAGCCCTCGGTGCAATGGGAGAAGACTGAAAAAGCGGGCTCACAAAACGCATTGCGATTCCCCTTGGACCATCCAAAAGTGCCCCCAAAGGAAGGCTTTGGGTACAAGTGAACTCCCCAGGGGAGCCTTTATGCAGCCCCACATGCAACTGGACCCTGCGGGTTCACTCTTTCACCGCAACACTAAACATAGCCCTAGCCGGCAAGGGAGACGACTGAAAACTCGGGCCCCAGAAAACGCATTCCGAGCCCCTTTCGCCCATTCAAAAGTGCCCCTAGAGGAAGGCTTTGGGTATAAGTGAACTCCCCAGGGGAGCCGTTACGCAGCCCCACATGCAACTGGACCCTCCGGGTTCGCTGTTTCCAAGCAACCCTTAATATAACCCTAGCCAGCATGGCAGAAGACTGAAAACTCGGGCCACAGAAAAAGCGTTTCAAGCCCCATTCCACCTTCCAGAAGTGCCCCCAAAGGAAGGCTTTGGGTACAAGTGAACTCCCCAGGGGAGCCTTTATGCAGCCCCACATGCAACTGGACCCTCCGTATTCGCTCTTTCACAGCAACCCTAAATATAACCCTGGCCCGCATGGCAGACGACTGAAAAATCGGGTCCCAGAAAACGCGTTACAAGCCCCATTCGCCCATCCAAAAGTGCCCCCCAAAAAAGGCTTTGGGCACAAGCGAACTCCCCAGGGGAGCCTTCATGCAGCCCCACATGCAACTGGACCCTGCGTATTCGCTCTTTCACAGCAACCCTAAATATAACCCTGGCCCGCATGGCAGACGACTGAAAAATCGCCCCCCAGAAAACACGTTACAAGCCCCATTCGCCCATGCAGAAGTGCACCCAGAGAAAGGCTTTGGGTACAACTGAACTCCCCAGGGGAGCCTTTATGCAGCCCCATATGCAACTGGACCCGCCGGGATCGCTCTTTCCGAGCAACACTAAACATAGCCCTAGCCGGCATGGCAGACGACTGAAAACTGGGGCCCCAGAAAACGCTTTCCGAGCCCCTTTCGCCCATCCAAAAGTGCCCCCAGAGGAAGGCTTTGGGTACAAGTGAACTCCCCAGGGGAGCATTTACGCAGCCCCACATGCAACTGGACCCTCCGGGTTCGCTGTTTCCGAGGAACACTTAATATAACACTAGCCAGCATGGCAGAAGACTGAAAACTCGTGCCACAGAAAAAGCGTTTCAAGCACCATTCACCCATCCAGAAGTGCCCCCAAAGGAAGGCCTTGGGTACAAGAGAACTCCCCAGGGGAGCCTTTATGCAGCCCTACATGCAACTGGTCCCTCCGGGTTCGCTCTTTCCGAGCAACACTAAACATAGCCCTAGCCGGCATTGGAGATGACTGAAAACTCGGGCCACAGAAAACGCTTTCCGAGCCCCTTTTGCCCATTCAAAAGTGCCCCCAAAGGAAGGCTTTGGGTACAACTGAACTCCCCAGTGGAGCCTTTATTCAGCCCCACATGCAACTTGACCCTGCGTATTCGCTCTTTCACAGCAACCCTAAATATAACCCTGGCCCGCATGGCAGATGACTGAAAAATCGGGAGCCAGAAAACGAGTTACAGGCCCCATTCGCCCATCCAGAAGTGCACGCAGAGGAAGGTTTTAGGTACAAGTGAACTCCCTAGGGGAGCATTTATGCAGCCCCATATGCAACTGGACCCTGCGTATTCGCTCTTTCACAGCAACCCTAAATATAACCCTGGCCCGCATGGCAGACGACTGAAAAATCGGGCCCCAGAAAACGTGTTACAAGCCCTATTCGCCCATCCAAAAGTGCCCCCAAAGGAAGGCTTTGGGCACAAGCGAACTCCCCAGGGGAGCCTTTATGCAGCCCCACATGCAACTGGACCCTCCGGGTTCGCTGTTTCCGAGCAACCCTTAATATAACACTAGCCGGCATGGGAGACGACTGAAAACTCGGGCCACAGAAAACGCTTTCTGAGCCCCTTTCGCCCATTCAAAATTGCCCCCAGAGGAAGGCTTTGGGTACAAGTGAACTCCCCAGGGGAGCCTTTACGCAGCCCCACATGCAACTGGACCCTCCGGGTTTGATGTTTCCGAGCAACCCTTAATATAACCCTAGCCAGCATGGCAGAAGACTGAAAACTCGGTCCTCAGAAAAAGCGTTTCAAGCCCTATTCACCCATCCAGAGGTGCCCCCAAAGGAAGGCTTTGGGTACAAGTGAGCTCCCCAGGGGAGCCTTTATGCAGCCCCACATGCAACTGGACCCTCCGCGTTTACTCTTTCACCATAAGCCTAAATATAGCCCTCGGCGCAATGGGAGAAGACTGAAAAAGCGGGCCTCAGAAAACGCATTGCGATTCCCCTTGGACCATCCAAAAGTGCCCCCAAAGGAAGGCTTTGGGTAAAAGTGAACTCCCCAGGGGAGCCTTTATGCAGCCCCACATGCAACTAGACCCTCCTTGTTCACTGTTTACGAGCAACCCTAAATATAACACTAGCCAGCATGGGAGACCACTGAAAACTCAGGCCCTAGAAAAAGCGTTTCAAGCCCCATTCACCCATCCAAATGTGCCCCCAAAGGAAGGCTTTGGGTACAAGTGAACTCCCCAGGGGAGCCTTTATGCAGCCGCACATGCAACTGGACCCTGCGTATTCGCTCTTTCACAGCAACCCTAAATATAACCCTGGCCCGCATGGCAGACGACTGAAAAATCGGGCCCCAGAAAATGCGTTACAAGCCCCATTCGCCCATCCAGAAGTGCCCCCAGAGGAAGGCTTTGGGTACAAGTGAACTCCCCAGGGGAGCCTTTACCGAGCCCCACATGCAACTGGACCCTCCTGGTTCGCTGTTTACGAGCAACACTTAATATAACACTAGCCGGCATGGCAGAAAACTGAAAACTCGGGCCACAGAAAAAGCGTTTCAAGCCCCATTCCACCATCCAGAAGAGCACCCAACGAAAGGCTTTGGGTACAACTGAACTCCCCAGGGGAGCCTTTATGCAGCCCCACATGCAACTGGACCCTCCGGGTTCACTCTTTCACCGCAAACCTAAATATAGCCCTCGGCGCAATGGGAGAAGACTGAAAAAGTGGGCCTCATAA
The DNA here is from genome assembly GCF_963932015.1 of Anas acuta. Taxonomy (NCBI): domain Eukaryota; kingdom Metazoa; phylum Chordata; class Aves; order Anseriformes; family Anatidae; genus Anas; species Anas acuta. The sequence goes on along the minus strand of NW_027075982.1, from coordinate 333,089 downwards.
AACGCATTGTGATTCCCCTTGGACCATCAAAAAGTGCCCCCAAAGGAAGGCTTTGGGTACATCTGAACTCCCCAGGGGAGCCTTTACGCAGCCCCATATGCAACTGGACCCTCCGTGTTCGCTGTTTACGAGCAACCCTAAATATACCCCTGGCCAGCATGGCAGAAGACTGAAAACTCAGGCCACAGAAAATGAATTTCAAGAACCGTTCGCCCATCCAGATGTGCCCCTAAAGGAAGTCTTTGGGTACAAGTGAACTCCCCAGGGGAGCCTTTATGCAGCCCCACATGCAACTGGACCCTCCGGGTTCGCTGTTTCCGAGCAACCCTAAATATAACACTAGCCAGCATGGGAGACGACTGAAAACTCGGGCCCTAGAAAAAGCGTTTCAAGCCTTATTCACCCATCCAAAAGTGCCCCCAAAGGAAGGCTTTGGGTACAAGTGAACTCCCCAGGGGAGCCTTTATGCAGCCCCACATGCAACTGGACCCTCCGGGTTCACTCTTTCACAGCAACCCTAAATATAGCCCTCGGTGCAATGGGAGAAGACTGAAAAAGCGGGCTCACAAAACGCATTGCGATTCCCCTTGGACCATCCAAAAGTGCCCCCAAAGGAAGGCTTTGGGTACAAGTGAACTCCCCAGGGGAGCCTTTATGCAGCCCCACATGCAACTGGACCCTGCGGGTTCACTCTTTCACCGCAACACTAAACATAGCCCTAGCCGGCAAGGGAGACGACTGAAAACTCGGGCCCCAGAAAACGCATTCCGAGCCCCTTTCGCCCATTCAAAAGTGCCCCTAGAGGAAGGCTTTGGGTATAAGTGAACTCCCCAGGGGAGCCATTACGCAGCCCCACATGCAACTGGACCCTCCGGGTTCGCTGTTTCCAAGCAACCCTTAATATAACCCTAGCCAGCATGGCAGAAGACTGAAAACTCGGGCCACAGAAAAAGCGTTTCAAGCCCCATTCCACCTTCCAGAAGTGCCCCCAAAGGAAGGCTTTGGGTACAAGTGAACTCCCCAGGGGAGCCTTTATGCAGCCGCACATGCAACTGGACCCTCCGTATTCGCTCTTTCACAGCAACCCTAAATATAACCCTGGCCCGCATGGCAGACGACTGAAAAATCGGGTCCCAGAAAACGCGTTACAAGCCCCATTCGACCATCCAAAAGTGCCCCCAAAAAAAGGCTTTGGGCACAAGCGAACTCCCCAGCGGAGCCTTCATGCAGCCCCACATGCAACTGGACCCTGCGTATTCGCTCTTTCACAGCCACCCTAAATATAACCCTGGCCCGCATGGCAGACGACTGAAAAATCGCCCCCCAGAAAACACGTTACAAGCCCCATTCGCCCATGCAGAAGTGCACCCAGAGGAAGGCTTTGGGTACAACTGAACTCCCCAGGGGAGCCTTTATGCAGCCCCATATGCAACTGGACCCTCCGGGATCGCTCTTTCCGAGAAAAACTAAACATAGCCCTTTCAGGCATGGGAGTCGACTGAAAACTGGGGCCCCAGAAAATGCATTCCGAGCCCCTTTCGCCCATTCAAAAGTGCCCCCAAAGGAAGGCATTGGGTACAAGTGAACTCCCCAGGGGAGCCTTTACGCAGCCCCACATGCAACCGGACCCTCCGGGTTTGCTGTTTCCGAGCAACCCTTAATATAACACTAGCCAGCATGGCAGAAGACTGAAAACTCGGGCCACAGAAAAAGCGTTTCAAGCCCCATTCACCCATCCAGAAGTGCACCCAGAGAAAGGCTTTGGGTACAACTGAACTCCCCAGGGGAGCCTTTATGCAGCCCCATATGCAACTGGACCCGCCGGGATCGCTCTTTCCGAGCAACACTAAACATAGCCCTAGCCGGCATGGCAGACGACTGAAAACTGGGGCCCCAGAAAACGCTTTCCGAGCCCCTTTCGCCCATCCAAAAGTGCCCCCAGAGGAAGGCTTTGGGTACAAGTGAACTCCCCAGGGGAGCCTTTATGCAGCCCCACATGCAACTGGACCCTCCGTATTCGCTCTTAAACAGCAACCCTAAATATAACCCTGGTCCGCATGGCAGACGACTGAAAACTCGTGCCCCAGAAAACGTGTTACAAGCCCTATTCGCCCATCCAAAAGTGCCCCCAAAGGAAGGCTTTGGGCACAAGCGAACTCCCCAGGGGAGCCTTTATGCAGCCCCACATGCAACTGGACCCTCCGTATTCTCTATTTCACAGCAACCCTAAATATAACCCTGGCCCGCATGGCAGACGACTGAAAATCGGGCCACAGAAAAAGCGTTTCAAGCCCCATTCACCCATCCAGAAGTGCCCCCAGAGGAAGGCTTTGGGTACAAGTGAACTCCCCAGGGGAGCCTTTATGCAGCCCCACATGCAACTGGACCCTCCGGGTTCGCTGTTTCCGAGCAACCCTTAATATAACACTAGCCGGCATGGGAGACGACTGAAAACTCGGGCCACAGAAAACGCTTTCTGAGCCCCTTTCGCCCATACAAAATTGCCCCCAGAGGAAGGCTTTGGGTACAAGTGAACTCCCCAGGGGTGCCTTTACGCAGCCCCACATGCAACTGGACCCTCCGGGTTTGATGTTTCCGAGCAACCCTTAATATAACCCTAGCCAGCATGGCAGAAGACTGAAAACTCGGGCCTCAGAAAAAGCGTTTCAAGCCCTATTCACCCATCCAGAGGTGCCCCCAAAGGAAGGCTTTGGGTACAAGTGAGCTCCCCAGGGGAGCCTTTATGCAGCCCCACATGCAACTGGACCCTCCGCGTTTACTCTTTCACCATAAGCCTAAATATAGCCCTCGGCGCAATGGGAGAAGACTGAAAAAGCGGGCCTCAGAAAACGCATTGCGATTCCCCTTGGACCATTCAAAAGTGCCCCCAAAGGAAGGCTTTGGGTACAAGTGAACTCCCCAGGGGAGCCTTTATGCAGCCCCACATGCCACTGGACCCTCCGTGTTCGCTCTTTCACAGCAACCCTAAATATAACACTAGCCAGCATGGGAGACGACTGAAAACTCGGGCCCTAGAAAAAGCGTTTCAAGCCCCATTCACCCATCCAAATGTGCCCCCAAAGGAAGGCTTTGGGTACAAGTGAACTCCCCAGGGGAGCCTTTATGCAGCCGCACATGCAACTGGACCCTGCGTATTCGCTCTTTCACAGCAACCCTAAATATAACCCTGGCCCGCATGGCAGACGACTGAAAAATCGGGCCCCAGAAAATGCGTTACAAGCCCCATTCACCCATCCAGAAGTGCCCCCAGAGGAAGGCTTTGGGTACAAGTGAACTCCCCAGGGGAGCCTTTACGCAGCCCCACATGCAACTGGACCCTCCTGGTTCGCTGTTTACGAGCAACCCTAAATATAACCCTAGCCAGCATGGCAGAAGACTGAAATCTCAGGCCACAGAAAAAGAGTTTCAAGCCCTGTTCGCCCATCCAGAAGTGCCCCCAAAGGAAGGCTTTGGGTACAAGTGAACTCCCCAGGGGAGCCTTTATGCAGCCGCACATGCAACTGGACCCTCCGTATTCGCTCTTTCACAGCAACCCTAAATATAACCCTGGCCCGCATGGCAGACGACTGAAAAATCGGGTCCCAGAAAACGCGTTACAAGCCCCATTCGACCATCCAAAAGTGCCCCCAAAAAAAGGCTTTGGGCACAAGCGAACTCCCCAGCGGAGCCTTCATGCAGCCCCACATGCAACTGGACCCTGCGTATTCGCTCTTTCACAGCCACCCTAAATATAACCCTGGCCCGCATGGCAGACGACTGAAAAATCGCCCCCCAGAAAACACGTTACAAGCCCCATTCGCCCATGCAGAAGTGCACCCAGAGGAAGGCTTTGGGTACAACTGAACTCCCCAGGGGAGCCTTTATGCAGCCCCATATGCAACTGGACCCTCCGGGATCGCTCTTTCCGAGAAAAACTAAACATAGCCCTTTCAGGCATGGGAGTCGACTGAAAACTGGGGCCCCAGAAAATGCATTCCGAGCCCCTTTCGCCCATTCAAAAGTGCCCCCAAAGGAAGGCATTGGGTACAAGTGAACTCCCCAGGGGAGCCTTTACGCAGCCCCACATGCAACCGGACCCTCCGGGTTTGCTGTTTCCGAGCAACCCTTAATATAACACTAGCCAGCATGGCAGAAGACTGAAAACTCGGGCCACAGAAAACGTGTTACAAGCCCTATTCGCCCATCCAAAAGTGCCCCCAAAGGAAGGCTTTGGGCACAAGCGAACTCCCCAGGGGAGCCTTTATGCAGCCCCACATGCAACTGGACCCTCCGTATTCTCTATTTCACAGCAACCCTAAATATAACCCTGGCCCGCATGGCAGACGACTGAAAATCGGGCCACAGAAAAAGCGTTTCAAGCCCCATTCACCCATCCAGAAGTGCCCCCAGAGGAAGGCTTTGGGTACAAGTGAACTCCCCAGGGGAGCCTTTATGCAGCCCCACATGCAACTGGACCCTCCGGGTTCGCTGTTTCCGAGCAACCCTTAATATAACACTAGCCGGCATGGGAGACGACTGAAAACTCGGGCCACAGAAAACGCTTTCTGAGCCCCTTTCGCCCATACAAAATTGCCCCCAGAGGAAGGCTTTGGGTACAAGTGAACTCCCCAGGGGTGCCTTTACGCAGCCCCACATGCAACTGGACCCTCCGGGTTTGATGTTTCCGAGCAACCCTTAATATAACCCTAGCCAGCATGGCAGAAGACTGAAAACTCGGGCCTCAGAAAAAGCGTTTCAAGCCCTATTCACCCATCCAGAGGTGCCCCCAAAGGAAGGCTTTGGGTACAAGTGAGCTCCCCAGGGGAGCCTTTATGCAGCCCCACATGCAACTGGACCCTCCGCGTTTACTCTTTCACCATAAGCCTAAATATAGCCCTCGGCGCAATGGGAGAAGACTGAAAAAGCGGGCCTCAGAAAACGCATTGCGATTCCCCTTGGACCATTCAAAAGTGCCCCCAAAGGAAGGCTTTGGGTACAAGTGAACTCCCCAGGGGAGCCTTTATGCAGCCCCACATGCCACTGGACCCTCCGTGTTCGCTCTTTCACAGCAACCCTAAATATAACACTAGCCAGCATGGGAGACGACTGAAAACTCGGGCCCTAGAAAAAGCGTTTCAAGCCCCATTCACCCATCCAAATGTGCCCCCAAAGGAAGGCTTTGGGTACAAGTGAACTCCCCAGGGGAGCCTTTATGCAGCCGCACATGCAACTGGACCCTGCGTATTCGCTCTTTCACAGCAACCCTAAATATAACCCTGGCCCGCATGGCAGACGACTGAAAAATCGGGCCCCAGAAAATGCGTTACAAGCCCCATTCACCCATCCAGAAGTGCCCCCAGAGGAAGGCTTTGGGTACAAGTGAACTCCCCAGGGGAGCCTTTACGCAGCCCCACATGCAACTGGACCCTCCTGGTTCGCTGTTTACGAGCAACCCTAAATATAACCCTAGCCAGCATGGCAGAAGACTGAAATCTCAGGCCACAGAAAAAGAGTTTCAAGCCCTGTTCGCCCATCCAGAAGTGCCCCCAAAGGAAGGCTTTGGGTACAAGTGAACTCCCCAGGGGAGCCTTTATGCAGCCGCACATGCAACTGGACCCTCCGTATTCGCTCTTTCACAGCAACCCTAAATATAACCCTGGCCCGCATGGCAGACGACTGAAAAATCGGGTCCCAGAAAACGCGTTACAAGCCCCATTCGACCATCCAAAAGTGCCCCCAAAAAAAGGCTTTGGGCACAAGCGAACTCCCCAGCGGAGCCTTCATGCAGCCCCACATGCAACTGGACCCTGCGTATTCGCTCTTTCACAGCCACCCTAAATATAACCCTGGCCCGCATGGCAGACGACTGAAAAATCGCCCCCCAGAAAACACGTTACAAGCCCCATTCGCCCATGCAGAAGTGCACCCAGAGGAAGGCTTTGGGTACAACTGAACTCCCCAGGGGAGCCTTTATGCAGCCCCATATGCAACTGGACCCTCCGGGATCGCTCTTTCCGAGAAAAACTAAACATAGCCCTTTCAGGCATGGGAGTCGACTGAAAACTGGGGCCCCAGAAAATGCATTCCGAGCCCCTTTCGCCCATTCAAAAGTGCCCCCAAAGGAAGGCATTGGGTACAAGTGAACTCCCCAGGGGAGCCTTTACGCAGCCCCACATGCAACCGGACCCTCCGGGTTTGCTGTTTCCGAGCAACCCTTAATATAACACTAGCCAGCATGGCAGAAGACTGAAAACTCGGGCCACAGAAAAAGCGTTTCAAGCCCCATTCACCCATCCAGAAGTGCACCCAGAGAAAGGCTTTGGGTACAACTGAACTCCCCAGGGGAGCCTTTATGCAGCCCCATATGCAACTGGACCCGCCGGGATCGCTCTTTCCGAGCAACACTAAACATAGCCCTAGCCGGCATGGCAGACGACTGAAAACTGGGGCCCCAGAAAACGCTTTCCGAGCCCCTTTCGCCCATCCAAAAGTGCCCCCAGAGGAAGGCTTTGGGTACAAGTGAACTCCCCAGGGGAGCCTTTATGCAGCCCCACATGCAACTGGACCCTCCGTATTCGCTCTTAAACAGCAACCCTAAATATAACCCTGGTCCGCATGGCAGACGACTGAAAACTCGTGCCCCAGAAAACGTGTTACAAGCCCTATTCGCCCATCCAAAAGTGCCCCCAAAGGAAGGCTTTGGGCACAAGCGAACTCCCCAGGGGAGCCTTTATGCAGCCCCACATGCAACTGGACCCTCCGTATTCTCTATTTCACAGCAACCCTAAATATAACCCTGGCCCGCATGGCAGACGACTGAAAATCGGGCCACAGAAAAAGCGTTTCAAGCCCCATTCACCCATCCAGAAGTGCCCCCAGAGGAAGGCTTTGGGTACAAGTGAACTCCCCAGGGGAGCCTTTATGCAGCCCCACATGCAACTGGACCCTCCGGGTTCGCTGTTTCCGAGCAACCCTTAATATAACACTAGCCGGCATGGGAGACGACTGAAAACTCGGGCCACAGAAAACGCTTTCTGAGCCCCTTTCGCCCATACAAAATTGCCCCCAGAGGAAGGCTTTGGGTACAAGTGAACTCCCCAGGGGAGCCTTTACGCAGCCCCACATGCAACTGGACCCTCCGGGTTTGATGTTTCCGAGCAACCCTTAATATAACCCTAGCCAGCATGGCAGAAGACTGAAAACTCGGGCCTCAGAAAAAGCGTTTCAAGCCCTATTCACCCATCCAGAGGTGCCCCCAAAGGAAGGCTTTGGGTACAAGTGAGCTCCCCAGGGGAGCCTTTATGCAGCCCCACATGCAACTGGACCCTCCGCGTTTACTCTTTCACCATAAGCCTAAATATAGCCCTCGGCGCAATGGGAGAAGACTGAAAAAGCGGGCCTCAGAAAACGCATTGCGATTCCCCTTGGACCATTCAAAAGTGCCCCCAAAGGAAGGCTTTGGGTACAAGTGAACTCCCCAGGGGAGCCTTTATGCAGCCCCACATGCCACTGGACCCTCCGTGTTCGCTCTTTCACAGCAATCCTAAATATAACACTAGCCAGCATGGGAGACGACTGAAAACTCGGGCCCTAGAAAAAGCGTTTCAAGCCCCATTCACCCATCCAAATGTGCCCCCAAAGGAAGGCTTTGGGTACAAGTGAACTCCCCAGGGGAGCCTTTATGCAGCCGCACATGCAACTGGACCCTGCGTATTCGCTCTTTCACAGCAACCCTAAATATAACCCTGGCCCGCATGGCAGACGACTGAAAAATCGGGCCCCAGAAAATGCGTTACAAGCCCCATTCACCCATCCAGAAGTGCCCCCAGAGGAAGGCTTTGGGTACAAGTGAACTCCCCAGGGGAGCCTTTACGCAGCCCCACATGCAACTGGACCCTCCTGGTTCGCTGTTTACGAGCAACCCTAAATATAACCCTAGCCAGCATGGCAGAAGACTGAAATCTCAGGCCACAGAAAAAGAGTTTCAAGCCCTGTTCGCCCATCCAGAAGTGCCCCTAAAGGAAGGCATTGGGTACAACTGAACTCCCCAGGGGAGCATTTATGCAGCCCCATATGCAACTGGACCCTCCGGGTTCGCTGTTTCCGAGCAACCCTTAATATAACACTAGCCAGCATGGCAGACGACTGAAAACTCGGGCCCTAGAAAAAGCGTTTCAAGCCCTATTCACCCATCCAAAAGTGCCCCCAAAGGAAGGCTTTGGGTACAAGTGAACTCCCCAGGGGAGCCTTTATGCAGCCCCACATGCAACTGGACCCTCCGGGTTCACTCTTTCACAGCAACCCTAAATATAGCCCTCGGTGCAATGGGAGAAGACTGAAAAAGCGGGCTCACAAAACGCATTGCGATTCCCCTTGGACCATCCAAAAGTGCCCCCAAAGGAAGGCTTTGGGTACAAGTGAACTCCCCAGGGGAGCCTTTATGCAGCCCCACATGCAACTGGACCCTGCGGGTTCACTCTTTCACCGCAACACTAAACATAGCCCTAGCCCGCAAGGGAGACGACTGAAAACTCGGGCCACAGAAAACGCATTCCGAGCCCCTTTCGCCCATTCAAAAGTGCCCCTAGAGGAAGGCTTTGGGTATAAGTGAACTCCCCAGGGGAGCCGTTACGCAGCCCCACATGCAACTGGACCCTCCGGGTTCGCTGTTTCCAAGCAACCCTTAATATAACACCAGCCAGCATGGCAGAAGACTGAAAACTCGGGCCACAGAAAAAGCGTTTCAAGCCCCATTCCACCTTCTAGAAGTGCCCCCAAAGGAAGGCTTTGGGTACAACTGAACTCCCCAGGGGAGCCTTTATGCAGCCCCACATGCAACTGGACCCTCCGTATTCGCTCTTTCACAGCAACCCTAAATATAACCCTGGCCCGCATGGCAGACGACTGAAAAATCGGGTCCCAGAAAACGCGTTACAAGCCCCATTCGCCCATCCAAAAGTGCCCCCAAAAAAAGGCTTTGGGCACAAGCGAACTCCCCAGGGGAGCCTTCATGCAGCCCCACATGCAACTGGACCCTCCGTATTCGCTCTTTCACAGCAACCCTAAATATAACCCTGGCCCGCATGGCAGACGACTGAAAAATCGCCCCCCAGAAAACACGTTACAAGCCCCATTCGCCCATGCAGAAGTGCACCCAGAGGAAGGCTTTGGGTACAACTGAACTGTCCAGGGGAGCCTTTATGCAGCCCCATATGCAACTGGACCCTCCGGGATCGCTCTTTCCGAGCAACACTAAACATAGCCCTTTCAGGCATGGGAGTCGACTGAAAACTGGGGCCCCAGAAAATGCATTCCGAGCCCCTTTCGCCCATTCAAAAGTGCCCCCAAAGGAAGGCATTGGGTACAAGTGAACTCCCCAGGGGAGCCTTTACGCAGCCCCACATGCAACCGGACCCTCCGGGTTTGCTGTTTCCGAGAAACCCTTAATATAACACTAGCCAGCATGGCAGAAGACTGAAAACTCGGGCCCCAGAAAAAGCGTTTCAAGCCCCATTCACCCATCCAGAAGTGCACCCAGAGGAAGGCTTTGGGTACAAGTGAACTCCCCAGGGGAGCCTTTATGCAGCCCCATATGCAACTGGACCCGCCGGGATCGCTCTTTCCGAGCAACACTAAACATAGCCCTAGCCGGCATGGCAGACGACTGAAAACTGGGGCCCCAGAAAACGCTTTCCGAGCCCCTTTCGCCCATCCAAAAGTGCCCCCAGAGGAAGGCTTTGGGTACAAGTGAACTCCCCAGGGGAGCCTTTACGCAGCCCCACATGCAACTGGACCCTCCGGGTTCGCTGTTTCCGAGCAACACTTAATATAACACTAGCCAGCATGGCAGAAGACTGAAAACTCGTGCCACAGAAAAAGCGTTTCAAGCACCATTCACCCATCCAGAAGTGCCCCCAAAGGAAGGCCTTGGGTACAAGAGAACTCCCCAGGGGAGCCTTTATGCAGCCCCACATGCAACTGGACCCTCCGGGTTCGCTGTTTACGAGCAACCCTAAATATAGCCCTAGCCAGCATGGCAGAAGTCTGAAAACACGGGCCACAGAAAAAGAGTTTCAAGCCCCGTTCGCCCATCCAGAAGTGCCCCCAAAGGAAGGCTTTGGGTACAACTGAACTCCCCAGGGGAGCCTTTATGCAGCCCCACATGCAACTGGACCCTGCGTATTCGCTCTTTCACAGCAACCCTAAATATAACCCTGGCCCGCATGGCAGATGACTGAAAAATCGGGAGCCAGAAAACGAGTTACAGGCCCCATTCGCCCATCCAAAAGTGCCCCCAAAAAAAGGCTTTGGGCACAAGCGAACTCCCCAGGGGAGCCTTTATGCAGCCCCACATGCAACTGGACCCTCCGTATTCTCTATTTCACAGCAACCCTAAATATAACCCTGGCCCGCATGGCAGACGACTGAAAAATCGGGCCAGAGAAAAAGCGTTTCAAGTCCCATTCACCCATCGAGAAGTGCCCCCAAAGGAAGGCTTTGGGTACAAGTGAACTCCCCAGGGGAGCCTTTATGCAGCCCCACATGCAACTGGACCCTCCGGGTTCGCTGTTTACGAGCAACCCTAAATATAGCCCTAGCCAGCATGGCAGAAGTCTGAAAACACGGGCCACAGAAAAAGAGTTTCAAGCCCCGTTCGCCCATCCAGAAGTGCCCCCAAAGGAAGGCTTTGGGTACAACTGAACTCCCCAGGGGAGCCTTTATGCAGCCCCATATGCAACTGGATCCTCCGTATTCGCTTTTTCACAGCAACCCTAAATATAACCCTGGCCCGCATGTCAGACGACTGAAAAATCGGGTCCCAGAAAACGCGTTACAAGCCCCATTCGCCCATCCAAAAGTTCACCCAGAGGAAGGCTTTGGGTACATCTGAACTCCCCAGGGGAGCCTTTATGCAGCCCCACATGCAACTGGACCCTCCGGGTTCGCTGTTTACGAGCAACCCTAAATATAACACTAGCCAGCATGGCAGAAGACTGAAAACTCGGGCCACAGAAAAAGCGTTTCAAGCCCCATTCACCCATCCAGAAGTGCCCCCAAAGGAAGGCTTTGGGTACAACTGAACTCCCCAGGGGAGCCTTTATGCAGCCCCATATGCAAGTGGACCCTCCGGGTTCGCTCTTTCCGAGCAACCCTAAATATATCCCTGGCCCGCATGGCAGATGACTGAAAAATCGGGCGCCAGAAAACGAGTTACAGGCCCCATTCGCCCATCCAGAAGTGCACACAGAGGAAGGTTTTGGGTACAAGTGAACTCCCCAGGGGAGCATTTATGCAGCCCCATATGAAACTGGACCCTGCGTATTCGCTCTTTCACAGCAACAATAAACATAACCCTGGCCCGCATGGCAGACGACTGAAAAATCGGGCCACAGAAAACGCGTTACAAGCCCTATTCGCCCATCCAAAAGTGCCCCCAAAGGAAGGCTTTGGGCACAAGCGAACTCCCCAGGGGAGCCTTTATGCAGCCCCACATGCAACTGGACCCTCCGTATTCTCTATTTCACAGCAACACTAAATATAACCCTGGCCCGCATGGCAGACGACTGAAAATCGGGCCACAGAAAAAGCGTTTCAAGCCCCATTCACCCATCCAAATGTGCCCCCAAAGGAAGGCTTTGGGTACAAGTGAACTCCCCAGGGGAGCCTTTATGCAGCCCCACATGCAACTGGACCCTCCGGGTTCGCTGTTTTCGAGCACCGCTTAATATAAAACTAGCCAGCATTGGAGAAGACTGAAAACTCGGGCCACAGAAAACGCTTTCCGAGCCCCTTTTGCCCATTCAAAAGTTCCCCCAGATCTAGGCTTTGGGTACAAGTGAACTCCCCAGGGGAGCCTTTACGCAGCCCCACATGCAACTGGACCCTCCGGGTTCGCTGTTTCCGAGCAACCCTAAATATAACCCTAGCCAGCATGGCAGAAGACTGAAAACTCGGGCCACATTAAAAGAGTTTCAAGCCCCGTTCGCCCATCCAGAAGTGCACCTAAACGAAGGCTTTGGGTACAAGTGAACTCCCCAGGGGAGCCTTTATGCAGCCCCACATGCAACTGGACCCTCCGGGTTCACTCTTTCACCACAAGCCTAAATATATCTCTCGGCGCAATGGAAGAAGACTGAAAAAGCGGGACTCAGAAAACGCATTGCGATTCCCCTTGGACCATCCAAAAGTGCCCCCAAAGGAAGGCTTTGCGTACAAGTGAACTCCCCAGGGGAGCCTTTATGCAGCCCCACATGCAACTGCACCCTCCGGGTTCGCTGTTTCCGAGCAACCCTAAATATAACACTAGCCAGCATGGGAGACGACTGAAAACTCGGGCCACAGAAAAAGCGTTTCAAGCCCCATTCACCCATCCAAATGTGCCCCCAACGGAAGGCTTTGGGTACAAGTGAACTCCCCAGGGGAGCCTTTATGCAGCCCCACATGCAACTGGACCCTCCGGGTTCGCTGTTTCCGAGCAACCCTAAATATATCACTAGCCAGCATGAGAGACGACTGAAAACTCGGGCCCCAGAAAAAGCGTTTCAAGCCAAATTCACCCATCCAAAAGTGCCCCCAAAGGAAGGCTTTGGGTACAAGTGAACTCCCCAGGGGAGCCTTTATGCAGCCCCACATGCAACTGGACCCTCCGCGTTCACTCTTTCACCGCAAGCCTAACTATATCCCTCGGCGCAATGGGAGAAGACTGAAAATGCGGGCCTCAGAAAATGCATTGCGATTCCCCTTGGACCATCCAAATGTTCCCCCAAAGGAAGGCTTTGGGTACAAGTGAACTCCCCAGGGGAGCCTTTATGCAGCCCCACATGCAACTGGACCCTCCGCGTTCACTCTTTCACCGCAACCCTAACTATAGCCCTCGGCGCAATGGGAGAAGACTGAAAATGCAGGCCTCAGAAAATGCATTGCGATTCCCCTTGGACCATCCAAATGTTCCCCCAAAGGGAGGCTTTGGGTACAAGTGAACTCCCCAGGGGAGCCTGTACGCAGCCCCACATGCAACTGGACCCTGCGGGTTCGCTCTTTCCGAGCAACACTATACATAGCCTTAGCCGGCATGTGAGACGACTGAAAACTCGGGCCACAGAAAATGCGTTTCAAGCCCCATTCACCCATCCAGAAGTGCCCCCAAAGGAAGGCTTTGGGTACAACTGAACTCCCCAGGGGAGCCTTTATGCAGCCCCACATGCAACTGGACCCTCCGGGTTCACTCTTTCCGAGCAACCCTTAATATAACACTAGCTGGCATGGGAGACGACTGAAAACTCGGGCCCCAGAAAACGCTTTCTGAGCCCCTTTCGCCCATTCAAAATTGCCCCCAGAGGAAGGCTTTGGGTACAAGTGAACTCCCCAGGGGTGCCTTTATGCAGCCCCACATGCAACTGGACCCTCCGCGTTCACTCTTTCACCACAAGCCTAAATATAGCCCTCGGCGCAATGGGAGAAGACTGAAAAAGCGGGCCTCAGAAAACGCATTGCGATTCCCCTTGGACCATCCAAAAGTGCCCCCAAAGGAAGGCTTTGGGTACAAGTGAACTCCCCAGGGGAGCCTTTATGCAGCCCCACATGCAACTGGACCCTCCGGGTTCGCTCTTTCACAGCAACCCTAAATATAACACTAGCCAGCATGGGAGACGACTGAAAACTCGGGCCACAGAAAAAGCGTTTCAAGCCCCATTCACCCATCCAAATGTGCCCCCAAAGGAAGGCTTTGGGTACAAGTGAACTCCCCAGGGGAGCCTTTATGCAGCCCCACATGCAACTGGACCCTCCTGGTTCGCTGTTTTCTAGCAAGCCTTAATATAACACTAGCCAGCATGGGAGACGACTGAAAACTCGGGCCCCAGAAAATGCATTCCGAGCCCCTTTCGCCCATTCAAAAGTGCCCCCAAAGGAAGGCTTTGCGTACAAGTGAACTCCCCAGGGGAGCCTTTATGCAGCCCCACATGCAACTGGACCCTCCGTGTTCGCTGTTTCCGAGCAACCCTAAATATAACACTAGCCAGCATGAGAGACGACTGAAAACTCGGGCCACAGAAAATGCGTTTCAAGCCCCATTCACCCATCCAGAAGTGCCCCCAAAGGAAGGCTTTGGGTACAACTGAACTCCCCAGGGGAGCCTTTATGCAGCCCCACATGCAACTGGACCCTCCGGGTTCACTCTTTCCGAACAACCCTTAATATAACCCTAGCCAGCATGGCAGAAGACTGAAAACTCGGGCCTCAGAAAAAGCGTTTCAAGCCCTATTCACCCATCCAGAGGTGCCCCCAAAGGAAGGCTTTGGGTACAAGTGAGCTCCCCAGGGGAGCCTTTATGCAGCCCCACATGCAACTGGACCCTCCGCGTTTACTCTTTCACCATAAGCCTAAATATAGCCCTCGGCGCAATGGGAGAAGACTGAAAAAGCGGGCCTCAGAAAATGCATTGCGATTCCCCTTGGACCATCCAAAAGTGCCCCCAAAGGAAGGCTTTGGGTACAACTGAACTCCCCAGGGGAGCCTTTATGCAGCCCCACATGCAACTGGACCCTCCGTGTTCGCTCTTTCACAGCAACCCTAAATATAACTCTAGCCAGCATGAGAGACGACTGAAAACTCGGGCCCCAGAAAAAGCGTTTCAAGCCAAATTCACCCATCCAAAAGTGCCCCCAAAGGAAGGCTTTGGGTACAAGTGAACTCCCCAGGGGAGCCTTTATGCAGCCCCACATGCAACTGGACCCTCCGCGTTCACTCTTTCACCGCAAGCCTAACTATAGCCCTCGGCGCAATGGGAGAAGACTGAAAATTCGGGCCTCAGAAAATGCATTGCGATTCCCCTTGGACCATCCAAATGTTTCCCCAAAGGAAGGCTTTGGGTACAAGTGAACTCCCCAGGGGAGCTTTTACGCAGCCCCACATGCAACTGGACCCTGCGGGTTCGCTCTTTCCGAGCAACACTATACATAGCCTTAGCCGGCATGTGAGACGACTGAAATCTCGGGCCACAGAAAATGCGTTTCAAGCCCCATTCACCCATCCAGAAGTGCCCCCAAAGGAAGGCTTTGGGTACAACTGAACTCCCCAGGGGAGCCTTTATGCAGCCCCACATGCAACTGGACCCTCCGGGTTCACTCTTTCCGAGCAACTCTTAATATAACACTAGCCGGCATGGGAGACGACTGAAAACTCGGGCCCCAGAAAACGCTTTCTGAGCCCATTTCGCCCATTCAAAATTGCCCCCAGAGGAAGGCTTTGGGTACAAGTGAACTCCCCAGGGGAGCCTTTATGCAGCCCCACATGCAACTGGACCCTCCGGGTTCGCTCTTTCACAGCAACCCTAAATATAACACTAGCCAGCATGGGAGACGACTGAAAACTCGGGCCACAGAAAAAGCGTTTCAAGCCCCATTCACCCATCCAAATGTGCCCCCAAAGGAAGGCTTTGGGTACAAGTGAACTCCCCAGGGGAGCCTTTATGCAGCCCCACATGCAACTGGACCCTCCGTGTTCGCTGTTTCCGAGCAACCCTAAATATAACACTAGCCAGCATGGCAGAAGACTGAAAACTCGGGCCACAGAAAAAGCGTTTCTAGCCAAATTCACCCATCCAAAAGTGCCCCCAAAGGAAGGCTTTGGGTACAAGTGAACTCCCCAGGGGAGCCTTTATGCAGCCCCACATGCAACTGGACCCTTTGGGTTCGCTCTTTACGAGCAACACTAAACATACCCCTAGCCGGCATGGGAGACGACTGAAAACTCGGGCCACAGAAAACGCTTTCCGAGCCCCTTTTGCCCATTCAAAAGTGCCCCCAGAGCTAGGCTTTGGGTACAAGTGAACTCCCCAGGGGAGCCTTTACGCAGCCCCACATGCAACTGGACCCTCCGGGTTCGCTGTTTCCGAGCAACCCTAAATATAACCCTAGCCAGCATGGCAGAAGACTGAAAACTCGGGCCTCAGAAAAAGCGTTTCAAGCCCCGTTCGCCCATCCAGAAGTGCACCTAAACGAAGGCTTTGGGTACAAGTGAACTCCCCAGGGGAGCATTTATGCAGCCCCACATGCAACTGGACCCTCCGCGTTCACTCTTTCACCACAAGCCTAAATATATCTCTCGGCGCAATGGGAGAAGACTGAAAAAGCGGGCCTCAGAAAACGCATTGCGATTCCGCTTGGACCATCCAAAAGTGCCCCCAAAGGAAGGCATTGGGTACAAGTGAACTCCCCAGGGGAGCCTTTATGCAGCCCCACATGCAACTGGACCCTCCGTGTTCGCTGTTTCCGAGCAACCCTAAATATAACAGTAGCCAGCATGGGAGACGACTGAAAACTCGGGCCCTAGAAAAAGCGTTTCAAGCCCTATTCACCCATCCAAAAGTGGCCCCAAAGGAAGGCTTTGGGTACAAGTGAACTCCCCAGGGGAGCCTTTATGCAGCCCCACATGCAACTGGACCTTCTGTATTCACTCTTTCACAGCAACACTAAATATAACCCTGGCCCGCATGGCAGACGATTGAAAAATCAGGCCCCAGAAAACGCTTTCTGAGCCCCTTTCGCCCATCCAAAAGTGCCCCCAAAGGAAGGCTTTGGGTACAACTGAACTCCCCAGGGGAGCCTTTACGCAGCCCCACATGCAACTGGACCCTCCGGGTTCGCTCTTTCACAGCAACCCTTAATATAACACTAGCCAGCACGGGAGACGACTGAAAACTTGGGCCCTAGAAAACGCATTCCGAGCCCCTTTCGCCCATTCAAAAGTGCCCCCAAAGGAAGGCTTTGGGTACAAGTGAACTCCCCAGGGGAGCCTTTACGCAGCCCCACATGCAACTGGACCCTCCGGGTTCGCTGTTTCCGAGCAACCCTAAATATAACTCTAGCCAGCATGAGAGACGACTGAAAACTCGGGCCCCAGAAAAAGCGTTTCAAGCCAAATTCACCCATCCAAAAGTGCCCCCAAAGGAAGGCTTTGGGTACAAGTGAACTCCCCATGGGAGCCTTTATGCAGCCCCACATGCAACTGGACCCTTCGGGTTCACTCTTTCACCGCAAGCCTAAATATATCCCTCGGCGCAATGGGAGAAGACTGAAAAAGCGGGACTCAGAAAACGCATTGCGATTCCCCTTGGACCATCCAAAAGTGCCCCCAGAGCTAGGCTTTGGGTACAAGTGAACTCTCCAGGGGAGCCTTTACGCAGCCCCACAAGCAACTGGACCCTCCGGGTTCGCTGTTTCCAAGCAACCCTAATTATAACACTAGCCCGCATGGGAGACGACTGAAAACTCGGGCCACAGAAAATGCGTTTCAAGCCCCATTCACCCATCCAGAAGTGCCCCCAAAGGAAGGCTTTGGGTACAAGTGAACTCCCCAGGGGAGCCTTTATGCAGCCCCACATGCAACTGGACCCTCCAGGTTTGCTGTTTCCGAGCAACCCTAAATATAACCCTAGCCAGCATGGCAGAAGACTGAAAACTCGTGCCACAGAAAAAGAGTTTCAAGCCACATTCGCCCATCCAGATGTGCCCCTAAAGGAAGGCTTTGGGAACAAGTGAACTCCCCAGGGGAGCCTTTACGCAGCCCCACATGCAACTGGACCCTCCGGGTTCGCTCTTTCTGAGCAACACTAAACATATACCTAGCCGGCATGGGAGAAGACTGAAAACTCGGGCCACAGAAAACGCTTTCCGAGCCCCTTTCGCCCACTCACAAGTGACCCCAGAGGAAGGTTTGGGTACAAGTGAACTCCCCAGGGGAGCCTTTATGCAGCCCCACTTGCAACTGGACCCTCCGGGTTCGCTCTTTCCGAGCAACACTAAACATAGACCTAGCCGGCATGGGAGAAGACTGAAAACTCGGGCCACAGAAAAAGCGTTTCAAGCCCTATTCACCCATCCAGAGGTGCCCCCAAAGGAAGGCTTTGGGTACAAGTGAACTCCCCAGGGGAGCCTTTATGCAGCCGCACATGCAACTGGACCCTCCATGTTCGCTGTTTATGAGCAACCCTAAATATAACCCTAGCCAGCATGGCAGAAGACTGAAAACTCGGGCCACAGAAAAAGAGTTTCAAGAACCGTTCGCCCATCCAGAAGTGCCCCCAGAGGAAGGCTTTGGGTACAAGTGAACTCCCCAGGGGAGCCTTTATGCAGCCCCACATGCAACTGGACCCTTCGTGTTCGCTGTTTCCGAGCAACCCTAAATATAACACAAGCCAGCATGGCAGAAGACTGAAAACTCGGGCCACAGAAAAAGCGTTTCTAGCCAAATTCACCCATCCAAAAGTGCCCCCAAAGGAAGGCTTTGGGTACAAGTGAACTCCCCAGGGGAGCCTTTATGCAGCCCCACATGCAACTGGACCCTTTGGGTTCGCTCTTTACGAGCAACACTAAACATACCCCTAGCCGGCATGGGAGACGACTGAAAACTCGGGCCACAGAAAACGCTTTCCGAGCCCCTTTTGCCCATTCAAAAGTGCCCCCAGAGCTAGGCTTTGGGTACAAGTGAACTCCCCAGGGGAGCCTTTACGCAGCCCCACATGCAACTGGACCCTCCGGGTTCGCTGTTTCCGAGCAACCCTAAATATAACCCTAGCCAGCATGGCAGAAGACTGAAAACTCGGGCCTCAGAAAAAGCGTTTCAAGCCCCGTTCGCCCATCCAGAAGTGCACCTAAACGAAGGCTTTGGGTACAAGTGAACTCCCCAGGGGAGCATTTATGCAGCCCCACATGCAACTGGACCCTCCGCGTTCACTCTTTCACCACAAGCCTAAATATATCTCTCGGCGCAATGGGAGAAGACTGAAAAAGCGGGCCTCAGAAAACGCATTGCGATTCCGCTTGGACCATCCAAAAGTGCCCCCAAAGGAAGGCATTGGGTACAAGTGAACTCCCCAGGGGAGCCTTTATGCAGCCCCACATGCAACTGGACCCTCCGTGTTCGCTGTTTCCGAGCAACCCTAAATATAACAGTAGCCAGCATGGGAGACGACTGAAAACTCGGGCCACAGAAAATGCGTTTCAAGCCCCATTCACCCATCCAGAAGTGCCCCCAAAAGAAGGCTTTGGGTACAAGTGAACTCCCCAGGGGAGCCTTTATGCAGCCCCACATGCAACTGGACCCTCCAGGTTTGCTGTTTCCGAGCAACCCTAAATATAACCCTAGCCAGCATGGCAGAAGACTGAAAACTCGTGCCACAGAAAAAGAGTTTCAAGCCACATTCGCCCATCCAGATGTGCCCCTAAAGGAAGGCTTTGGGAACAAGTGAACTCCCCAGGGGAGCCTTTACGCAGCCCCACATGCAACTGGACCCTCCGGGTTCGCTCTTTCTGAGCAACACTAAACATATACCTAGCCGGCATGGGAGAAGACTGAAAACTCGGGCCACAAAAAACGCTTTCCGAGCCCCTTTCGCCCACTCACAAGTGACCCCAGAGGAAGGTTTGGGTACAAGTGAACTCCCCAGGGGAGCCTTTATGCAGCCCCACTTGCAACTGGACCCTCCGGGTTCGCTCTTTCCGAGCAACACTAAACATAGACCTAGCCGGCATGGGAGAAGACTGAAAACTCGGGCCACAGAAAAAGCGTTTCAAGCCCTATTCACCCATCCAGAGGTGCCCCCAAAGGAAGGCTTTGGGTACAAGTGAACTCCCCAGGGGAGCCTTTATGCAGCCCCACATGCAACTGGACCCTCCGTATTCTCTATTTCACAGCAACCCTAAATATAACCCTGGCCCGCATGGCAGACGACTGAAAATCGGGCCACAGAAAAAGCGTTTCAAGCCGCATTGACCCATCCAGAAGTGCCCCCAGAGGAAGGCTTTGGGTACAAGTGAACTCCCCAGGGGAGCCTTTATGCAGCCCCACATGCAACTGGACCCTCCGCGTTTACTCTTTCACCATAAGCCTAAATATAGCCCTCGGCGCAATGGGAGAAGACTGAAAAAGCGGGCCTCAGAAAATGCATTGCGATTCCCCTTGGACCATCCAAAAGTGCCCCCAAAGGAAGGCTTTGGGTACAACTGAACTCCCCAGGGGAGCCTTTATGCAGCCCCACATGCAACTGGACCCTCCGTGTTCGCTCTTTCACAGCAACCCTAAATATAACACTAGCCAGCATGGGAGACCACTGAAAACTCAGGCCCTAGAAAAAGCATTTCAAGCCCCATTCACCCATCCAAATGTGCCCCCAAAGGAAGGCTTTGGGTACAAGTGAATTCCCCAGGGGAGCCTTTACGCAGCCCCACATGCAACTGGACCCTCCTGGTTCGCTGTTTACGAGCAACCCTTAATATAACCCTAGCCAGCATGGCAGAAAACTGAAAACTCGGCCCACAGAAAAAGCGTTTCAAGCCCCATTCCACCATCCAGAAGAGCACCCAAAGGAAGGCTTTGGGTACAAGTGAACTCCCCAGGGGTGCCTTTACGCAGCCCCACATGCAACTGGACCCTCCGTGTTCGCTGTTTACGAGCAACCCTAAATATAACCCTAGCCAGCATGGCAGAAGACTGAAATCTCGGGCCACAGAAAAAGAGTTTCAAGCCCTGTTCGCCCATCCAGAAGTGCCCCTAAAGGAAGGCTTTGGGTACAAGTGAACTCCCCAGGGGAGCCTTTATGCAGCCCCACATGCAACTGGACCCTCCGGGTTCACTCTTTCACAGCAACCCTAAATATAGCCCTCGGTGCAATGGGAGAAGACTGAAAAAGCGGGCTCACAAAACGCATTGCGATTCCCCTTGGACCATCCAAAAGTGCCCCCAAAGGAAGGCTTTGGGTACAAGTGAACTCCCCAGGGGAGCCTTTATGCAGCCGCACATGCAACTGGACCCTCCGTGTTCGCTCTTTCACAGCAACCCTAAATATAACCCTGGCCTACATGGCAGACGACTGAAAAATCGGGTCCCAGAAAACGCGTCACAAGCCCCATTCGCCCATCCAAAAGTGCCCCCAAAGGAAGGCTTTGGGCACAAGTGAACTCCCCAGGGGAGCCTTCATGCAGCCCCACATGCAACTGGACCCTCCGTATTCGCTCTTTCACAGCAACCCTAAATATAACCCTGGCCCGCATGGCAGACGACTGAAAAATCGCCCCCCAGAAAACACGTTACAAGCCCCATTCGCCCATGCAGAAGTGCACCCAGAGGAAGGCTTTGGGTACAACTGAACTGTCCAGGGGAGCCTTTATGCAGCCCCATATGCAACTGGACCCTCCGGGATCGCTCTTTCCGAGCAACACTAAACATAGCCCTTTCAGGCATGGGAGTCGACTGAAAACTGGGGCCCCAGAAAATGCATTCCGAGCCCCTTTCGCCCATTCAAAAGTGCCCCCAAAGGAAGGCATTGGGTACAAGTGAACTCCCCAGGGGAGCCTTTACGCAGCCCCACATGCAACCGGACCCTCCGGGTTTGCTGTTTCCGAGCAACCCTTAATATAACACTAGCCAGCATGGCAGAAGACTGAAAACTCGGGCCACAGAAAAAGCGTTTCAAGCCCCATTCACCCATCCAGAAGTGCACCCAGAGGAAGGCTTTGGGTACAAGTGAACTCCCCAGGGGAGCCTTTATGCAGCCCCATATGCAACTGGACCCGCCGGGATCGCTCTTTCCGAGCAACACTAAACATAGCCCTAGCCGGCATGGCAGACGACTGAAAACTGGGGCCCCAGAAAACGCTTTCCGAGCCCCTTTCGCCCATCCAAAAGTGCCCCCAGAGGAAGGCTTTGGGTACAAGTGAACTCCCCAGGGGAGCCTTTATGCAGCCCCACATGCAACTGGACCCTCCGGGTTCGCTGTTTCCGAGCAACACTTAATATAACACTAGCCAGCATGGCAGAAGACTGAAAACTCGTGCCACAGAAAAAGCGTTTCAAGCCCCATTTACCCATCCAGAAGTGCCCCCAAAGGAAGGCCTTGGGTACAAGAGAACTCCCCAGGGGAGCCTTTATGCAGCCCTACATGCAACTGGTCCCTCCGGGTTCGCTCTTTCCGAGCAACACTAAACATAGCCCTAGCCGGCATTGGAGATGACTGAAAACTCGGGCCACAGAAAACGCTTTCCGAGCCCCTTTTGCCCATTCAAAAGTGCCCCCAAAGGAAGGCTTTGGGTACAACTGAACTCCCCAGGGGAGCCTTTATGCAGCCCCACATGCAACTGGACCCTGCGTATTCGCTCTTTCACAGCAACCCTAAATATAACCCTGGCCCGCATGGCAGATGACTGAAAAATCGGGAGCCAGAAAACGAGTTACAGGCCCCATTAGCCCATCCAGAAGTGCACGCAGAGGAAGGTTTTGGGTACAAGTGAACTCCCCAGGGGAGCATTTATGCAGCCCCATATGCAACTGGACCCTGCGTATTCGCTCTTTCACAGCAACCCTAAATATAACCCTGGCCCGCAAGGCAGACGACTGAAAAATCGGGCCCCAGAAAACGTGTTACAAGCCCTATTCGCCCATCCAAAAGTGCCCCCAAAGGAAGGCTTTGGGCACAAGCGAACTCCCCAGGGGAGCCTTTATGCAGCCCCACATGCAACTGGACCCTCCGGGTTCACTCTTTCGGAGCAACTCTTAATATAACACTAGCCGGCATGGGAGACGACTGAAAACTCGGGCCCCAGAAAACGCTTTCTGAGCCCATTTCGCCCATTCAAAATTGCCCCCAGAGGAAGGCTTTGGGTACAAGTGAACTCCCCAGGGGAGCCTTTATGCAGCCCCACATGCAACTGGACCCTCCGGGTTCGCTCTTTCACAGCAACCCTAAATATAACACTAGCCAGCATGGGAGACGACTGAAAACTCGGGCCCCAGAAAAAGCGTTTCAAGCCCCATTCACCCATCCAAATGTGCCCCCAAAGGAAGGCTTTGGGTACAAGTGAACTCCCCAGGGGAGCCTTTATGCAGCCCCACATGCAACTGGACCCTCCGTGTTCGCTGTTTCCGAGCAACCCTAAATATAACACTAGCCAGCATGGCAGAAGACTGAAAACTCGGGCCACAGAAAAAGCGTTTCTAGCCAAATTCACCCATCCAAAGGTGCCCCCAAAGGAAGGCTTTGGGTACAAGTGAACTCCCCAGGGGAGCCTTTATGCAGCCCCACATGCAACTGGACCCTTTGGGTTCGCTCTTTACGAGCAACACTTAACATACCCCTAGCCGGCATGGGAGACGACTGAAAACTCGGGCCACAGAAAACGCTTTCCGAGCCCCTTTTGCCCATTCAAAAGTGCCCCCAGAGCTAGGCTTTGGGTACAACTGAACTCCCCAGGGGAGCCTTTACGCAGCCCCACATGCAACTGGACCCTCCGGGTTCGCTGTTTCCGAGCAACCCTAAATATAACCCTAGCCAGCATGGCAGAAGACTGAAAACTCGGGCCTCAGAAAAAGCGTTTCAAGCCCCGTTCGCCCATCCAGAAGTGCACCTAAACGAAGGCTTTGGGTACAAGTGAACTCCCCAGGGGAGCATTTATGCAGCCCCACATGCAACTGGACCCTCCGCGTTCACTCTTTCACCACAAGCCTAAATATATCTCTCGGCGCAATGGGAGAAGACTGAAAAAGCGGGCCTCAGAAAACGCATTGCGATTCCGCTTGGACCATCCAAAAGTGCCCCCAAAGGAAGGCATTGGGTACAAGTGAACTCCCCAGGGGAGCCTTTATGCAGCCCCACATGCAACTGGACCCTCCGTGTTCGCTGTTTCCGAGCAACCCTAAATATAACAGTAGCCAGCATGGGAGACGACTGAAAACTCGGGCCCTAGAAAAAGCGTTTCAAGCCCTATTCACCCATCCAAAAGTGGCCCCAAAGGAAGGCTTTGGGTACAAGTGAACTCCCCAGGGGAGCCTTTATGCAGCCCCACATGCAACTGGACCTTCTGTATTCACTCTTTCACAGCAACACTAAATATAACCCTGGCCCGCATGGCAGACGATTGAAAAATCAGGCCCCAGAAAACGCTTTCTGAGCCCCTTTCGCCCATCCAAAAGTGCCCCCAAAGGAAGGCTTTGGGTACAACTGAACTCCCCAGGGGAGCCTTTATGCAGCCCCACATGCAACTGGACCCTTCGGGTTCGCTCTTTCACAGCAACCCTTAATATAACACTAGCCAGCACGGGAGACGACTGAAAACTTGGGCCCTAGAAAACGCATTCCGAGCCCCTTTCGCCCATTCAAAAGTGCCCCCAAAGGAAGGCTTTGGGTACAAGTGAACTCCCCAGGGGAGCCTTTACGCAGCCCCACATGCAACTGGACCCTCCGGGTTCGCTGTTTCCGAGCAACCCTAAATATAACTCTAGCCAGCATGAGAGACGACTGAAAACTCGGGCCCCAGAAAAAGCGTTTCAAGCCAAATTCACCCATCCAAAAGTGCCCCCAAAGGAAGGCTTTGGGTACAAGTGAACTCCCCATGGGAGCCTTTATGCAGCCCCACATGCAACTGGACCCTTCGGGTTCACTCTTTCACCGCAAGCCTAAATATATCCCTCGGCGCAATGGTAGAAGACTGAAAAAGCGGGACTCAGAAAACGCATTGCGATTCCCCTTGGACCATCCAAAAGTGCCCCCAGAGCTAGGCTTTGGGTACAAGTGAACTCTCCAGGGGAGCCTTTACGCAGCCCCACAAGCAACTGGACCCTCCGGGTTCGCTGTTTCCAAGCAACCCTAATTATAACACTAGCCCGCATGGGAGACGACTGAAAACTCGGGCCACAGAAAATGCGTTTCAAGCCCCATTCACCCATCCAGAAGTGCCCCCAAAGGAAGGCTTTGGGTACAAGTGAACTCCCCAGGGGAGCCTTTATGCAGCCCCACATGCAACTGGACCCTCCGGGTTCGCTCTTCTGAGCAACACTAAACATATACCTAGCCGGCATGGGAGAAGACTGAAAACTCGGGCCACAGAAAACGCTTTCCGAGCCCCTTTCGCCCACTCACAAGTGACCCCAGAGGAAGGTTTGGGTACAAGTGAACTCCCCAGGGGAGCCTTTATGCAGCCCCACATGCAACTGGACCCTCCGGGTTCGCTCTTTCCGAGCAACACTAAACATAGACCTAGCCGGCATGGGAGAAGACTGAAAAATCGGGAGCCAGAAAACGAGTTACAGGCCCCATTAGCCATCCAGAAGTGCACGCAGAGGAAGGTTTTGGGTACAAGTGAACTCCCCAGGGGAGCATTTATGCAGCCCCATATGCAACTGGACCCTGCGTATTCGCTCTTTCACAGCAACCCTAAATATAACCCTGGCCCGCAAGGCAGACGACTGAAAAATCGGGCCCCAGAAAACGTGTTACAAGCCCTATTCGCCCATCCAAAAGTGCCCCCAAAGGAAGGCTTTGGGCACAAGCGAACTCCCCAGGGGAGCCTTTATGCAGCCCCACATGCAACTGGACCCTCCGTATTCTCTATTTCACAGCAACCCTAAATATAACCCTGGCCCGCATGGCAGACGACTGAAAATCGGGCCACAGAAAAAGCGTTTCAAGCCGCATTGACCCATCCAGAAGTGCCCCCAGAGGAAGGCTTTGGGTACAAGTGAACTCCCCAGGGGAGCCTTTATGCAGCCCCACATGCAACTGGACCCTCCACGTTTACTCTTTCACCATAAGCCTAAATATAGCCCTCGGCGCAATGGGAGAAGACTGAAAAAGCGGGGCCTCAGAAAATGCATTGCGATTCCCCTTGGACCATCCAAAAGTGCCCCCAAAGGAAGGCTTTGGGTACAACTGAACTCCCCAGGGGAGCCTTTATGCAGCCCCACATGCAACTGGACCCTCCGTGTTCGCTCTTTCACAGCAACCCTAAATATAACACTAGCCAGCATGGGAGACCACTGAAAACTCAGGCCCTAGAAAAAGCATTTCAAGCCCCATTCACCCATCCAAATGTGCCCCAAAGGAAGGCTTTGGGTACAAGTGAATTCCCCAGGGGTGCCTTTACGCAGCCCCACATGCAACTGGACCCTCCTGGTTCGCTGTTTACGAGCAACCCTTAATATAACCCTAGCCACCATGGCAGAAAACTGAAAACTCGGCCCACAGAAAAAGCGTTTCAAGCCCCATTCCACCATCCAGAAGAGCACCCAAAGGAAGGCTTTGGGTACAAGTGAACTCCCCAGGGGTGCCTTTACGCAGCCCCACATGCAACTGGACCCTCCGTGTTCGCTGTTTACGAGCAACCCTAAATATAACCCTAGCCAGCATGGCAGAAGACTGAAATCTCGGGCCACAGAAAAAGAGTTTCAAGCCCTGTTCGCCCATCCAGAAGTGCCCCTAAAGGAAGGCTTTGGGTACAAGTGAACTCCCCAGGGGAGCCTTTACGCAGCCCCACATGCAACTGGACCCTCCGGGTTCGCTCTTTCCGAGCAACACTAAACATAGCCCTAGCCGGCATGGGAGACAACTGAAAACTCGGGCCCCAGAAAACGCATTCCGAGCCCCTTTCGCCCATTCAAAAATGCCTCCAGAGGAAGGCTTTGGGTACAAGTGAACTCCCCAGGGGAGCCTTTATGCAGCCCCACATGCAACTGGACCCTCCGGGTTCACTCTTTCACAGCAACCCTAAATATAGCCCTCGGTGCAATGGGAGAAGACTGAAAAAGCGGGCTCACAAAACGCATTGCGATTCCCCTTGGACCATCCAAAAGTGCCCCCAAAGGAAGGCTTTGGGTACAAGTGAACTCCCCAGGGGAGCCTTTATGCAGCCCCACATGCAACTGGACCCTGCGGGTTCACTCTTTCACCGCAACACTAAACATAGCCCTAGCCGGCAAGGGAGACGACTGAAAACTCGGGCCCCAGAAAACGCATTCCGAGCCCCTTTCGCCCATTCAAAAGTGCCCCTAGAGGAAGGCTTTGGGTATAAGTGAACTCCCCAGGGGAGCCTTTACGCAGCCCCACATGCAACTGGACACTCCGGGTTCGCTGTTTCCAAGCAACCCTTAATATAACCCTAGCCAGCATGGCAGAAGACTGAAAACTCGGGCCACAGAAAAAGCGTTTCAAGCCCCATTCCACCTTCCAGAAGTGCCCCCAAAGGAAGGCTTTGGGTACAAGTGAACTCCCCAGGGGAGCCTTTATGCAGCCGCACATGCAACTGGACCTTCCGTATTCGCTCTTTCACAGCAACCCTAAATATAACCCTGGCCCACATGGCAGACGACTGAAAAATCGGGTCCCAGAAAACGCGTCACAAGCCCCATTCGCCCATCCAAAAGTGCCCCCAAAGGAAGGCTTTGGGCACAAGTGAACTCCCCAGGGGAGCCTTCATGCAGCCCCACATGCAACTGGACCCTCCGTATTCGCTCTTTCACAGCAACCCTAAATATAACCCTGGCCCGCATGGCAGACGACTGAAAAATCGCCCCCCAGAAAACACGTTACAAGCCCCATTCGCCCATGCAGAAGTGCACCCAGAGGAAGGCTTTAGGTACAACTGAACTGTCCAGGGGAGCCTTTATGCAGCCCCATATGCAACTGGACCCTCCGGGATCGCTCTTTCCGAGAAAAACTAAACATAGCCCTTTCAGGCATGGGAGTCGACTGAAAACTGGGGCCCCAGAAAATGCATTCCGAGCCCCTTTCGCCCATTCAAAAGTGCCCCCAAAGGAAGGCATTGGGTACAAGTGAACTCCCCAGGGGAGCCTTTACGCAGCCCCACATGCAACCGGACCCTCCGGGTTTGCTGTTTCCGAGCAACCCTTAATATAACACTAGCCAGCATGGCAGAAGACTGAAAACTCGGGCCACAGAAAAAGCGTTTCAAGCCCCATTCACCCATCCAGAAGTGCACCCAGAGGAAGGCTTTGGGTACAACTGGACTCCCCAGGGGAGCCTTTATGCAGCCCCATATGCAACTGGACCCGCCAGGATCGCTCTTTCCGAGCAACACTAAACATAGCCCTAGCCGGCATGGCAGACGACTGAAAACTGGGGCCCCAGAAAACGCTTTCCGAGCCCCTTTCGCCCATCCAAAAGTGCCCCCAGAGGAAGGCTTTGGGTACAAGTGAACTCCCCAGGGGAGCCTTTACGCAGCCCCACATGCAACTGGACCCTCCGGGTTCGCTGTTTCCGAGCAACACTTAATATAACAATATCCAGCATGGCAGAAGACTGAAAACTCGGGCCACAGAAAAAGCGTTTCAAGCACCATTCACCCATCCAGAAGTGCCCCCAAAGGAAGGCCTTGGGTACAAGAGAACGCCCCAGGGGAGCCTTTATGCAGCCCTACATGCAACTGGTCCCTCCGGGTTCGCTCTTTCCGAGCAACACTAAACATAGCCCTAGCCGGCATTGGAGATGACTGAAAACTCGGGCCACAGAAAACGCTTTCCGAGCCCCTTTTGCCCATTCAAAAGTGCCCCCAAAGGAAGGCTTTGGGTACAACTGAACTCCCCAGGGGAGCCTTTATGCAGCCCCACATGCAACTGGACCCTGCGTATTCGCTCTTTCACAGCAACCCTAAATATAACCCTGGCCCGCATGGCAGATGACTGAAAAATCGGGAGCCAGAAAACGAGTTACAGGCCCCATTAGCCCATCCAGAAGTGCACGCAGAGGAAGGTTTTGGGTACAAGTGAACTCCCCAGGGGAGCATTTATGCAGCCCCATATGCAACTGGACCCTGCGCATTCGCTCTTTCACAGCAACCCTAAATATAACCCTGGCCCGCAAGGCAGACGACTGAAAAATCGGGCCCCAGAAAACGTGTTACAAGCCCTATTCGCCCATCCAAAAGTGCCCCCAAAGGAAGGCTTTGGGCACAAGCGAACTTCCCAGGGGAGCCTTTATGCAGCCCCACATTCAACTGGACCCTCCGTATTCTCTATTTCACAGCAACCCTAAATATAACCCTGGCCCGCATGGCAGACAACTGAAAATCGGGCCACAGAAAAAGCGTTTCAAGCCCCATTCACCCATCCAGAAGTGCCCCCAGAGGAAGGCTTTGGGTACAAGTGAACTCCCCAGGGGAGCCTTTATGCAGCCCCACATGCAACTGGACCCTCCGCGTTTACTCTTTCACCATAAGCCTAAATATAGCCCTCGGCGCAATGGGAGAAGACTGAAAAAGCGGGCCTCAGAAAATGCATTGCGATTCCCCTTGGACCATCCAAAAGTGCCCCCAAAGGAAGGCTTTGGGTACAACTGAACTCCCCAGGGGAGCCTTTATGCAGCCCCACATGCAACTGGACCCTCCGTGTTCGCTCTTTCACAGCAACCCTAAATATAACACTAGCCAGCATGGGAGACCACTGAAAACTCAGGCCCTAGAAAAAGCGTTTCAAGCCCCATTCACCCATCCAAATGTGCCCCCAAAGGAAGGCTTTGGGTACAAGTGAATTCCCCAGGGGAGCGTTTACGCAGCCCCACATGCAACTGGACCCTCCTGGTTCGCTGTTTACGAGCAACCCTAAATATAACCCTAGCCAGCATGGCAGAAAACTGAAAACTCGGCCCACAGAAAAAGCGTTTCAAGCCCCATTCCACCATCCAGAAGAGCACCCAAAGGAAGGCTTTGGGTACAAGTGAACTCCCCAGGGGTGCCTTTACGCAGCCCCACATGCAACTGGACCCTCCGTGTTCGCTGTTTACGAGCAACCCTAAATATAACCCTAGCCAGCATGGCAGAAGACTGAAATCTCGGGCCACAGAAAAAGAGTTTCAAGCCCTGTTCGCCCATCCAGAAGTGCCCCTAAAGGAAGGCTTTGGGTACAAGTGAACTCCCCAGGGGAGCCTTTACGCAGCCCCACATGCAACTGGACCCTCCGGGTTCGCTCTTTCCGAGCAACACTAAACATAGCCCTAGCCGGCATGGGAGACAACTGAAAACTCGGCCCCCAGAAAACGCATTCCGAGCCCCTTTCGCCCATTCAAAAATGCCTCCAGAGGAAGGCTTTGGGTACAAGTGAACTCCCCAGGGGAGCCTTTATGCAGCCCCACATGCAACTGGACCCTCCGGGTTCACTCTTTCACAGCAACCCTAAATATAGCCCTCGGTGCAATGGGAGAAGACTGAAAAAGCGGGCTCACAAAACGCATTGCGATTCCCCTTGGACCATCCAAAAGTGCCCCCAAAGGAAGGCTTTGGGTACAAGTGAACTCCCCAGGGGAGCCTTTATGCAGCCCCACATGCAACTGGACCCTGCGGGTTCACTCTTTCACCGCAACACTAAACATAGCCCTAGCCGGCAAGGGAGACGACTGAAAACTCGGGCCCCAGAAAACGCATTCCGAGCCCCTTTCGCCCATTCAAAAGTGCCCCTAGAGGAAGGCTTTGGGTATAAGTGAACTCCCCAGGGGAGCCGTTACGCAGCCCCACATGCAACTGGACCCTGCGGGTTCGCTGTTTCCAAGCAACCCTTAATATAACCCTAGCCAGCATGGCAGAAGACTGAAAACTCGGGCCACAGAAAAAGCGTTTCAAGCCCCATTCCACCTTCCAGAAGTGCCCCCAAAAGAAGGCTTTGGGTACAACTGAACTCCCCAGGGGAGCCTTTATGCAGCCCCACATGCAACTGGACCCTCCGGGTTCGCTCTTTCACAGCAACCCTAAATATAACACTAGCCAGCATGGGAGACGACTGAAAACTCGGGCCCCAGAAAAAGCGTTTCAAGCCCCATTCACCCATCCAAATGTGCCCCCAAAGGAAGGATTTGGGTACAAGTGAACTCCCCAGGGGAGCCTTTATGCAGCCCCACATGCAACTGGACCCTCCTGGTTCGCTATTTCTGAGCAAGCCTTAATATAACACTAGCCAGCATGGGAGACGACTGAAAACTCGGGCCCCAGAAAACGCGTTTCTAGCCAAATTCACCCATCCAAAAGTGCCCCCAAAGGAAGGCTTTGGGAACAACTGAACTCCCCAGGGGAGCCTTTATGCAGCCCCACATGCAACTGGACCCTTTGGGTTCGCTCTTTACGAGCAACACTAAACATACCCCTAGCCGGCATGGGAGACGACTGAAAACTCGGGCCACAGAAAACGCTTTCCGAGCCCCTTTTGCCCATTCAAAAGTGCCCCCAGAGATAGGCTTTGGGTACAAGTGAACTCCCCAGGGGAGCCTTTACGCAGCCCCACATGCAACTGGACCCTCCGGGTTCGCTGTTTCCGAGCAACCCTAAATATAACCCTAGCCAGCATGGCAGAAGACTGAAAACTCGGGCCACAGAAAAAGAGTTTCAAGCCCCGTTCGCCCATCCAGAAGTGCACCTAAACGAAGGCTTTGGGTACAAGTGAACTCCCCAGGGGAGCCTTTATGCAGCCCCACATGCAACTGGACCCTCCGGGTTCACTCTTTCACCGCAAGCGTAAATATAACCCTCGGCGCAATGGGAGAAGACTGAAAAAGCGGGCCTCAGAAAACGCATTGCGATTCCCCTTGGACCATCCAAAAGTGCCCCCAAAGGAAGGCATTGGGTACAAGTGAACTCCCCAGGGGAGCCTTTATGCAGCCCCACATGCAACTGGACCCTCCGTGTTCGCTGTTTCCGAGCAACCCTAAATATAACAGTATCCAGCATGGGAGACGACTGAAAACTCGGGCCCTAGAAAAAGCGTTTCAAGCCCTATTCACCCATCCAAAAGTGGCCCCAAAGGAAGGCTTTGGGTACAAGTGAACTCCCCAGGCGAGCCTTTATGCAGCCCCACATGCAACTGGACCTTCTGTATTCACTCTTTCACAGCAACACTAAATATAACCCTGGCCCGCATGGCAGACGATTGAAAAATCAGGCCCCAGAAAACGCTTTCTGAGCCCCTTTCGCCCATCCAAAAGTGCCCCCAAAGGAAGTCTTTGGGTACAACTGAACTCCCCAGGGGAGCCTTTATGCAGCCCCACATGCAACTGGACCCTCCGGGTTCGCTCTTTCACAGCAACCCCAAATATAACACTAGCCAGCATGGGAGACGACTGAAAACTCGGGCCCTAGAAAAAGCGTTTCAAGCCCCATTCACCCATCCAGAAGTGCCCCCAAAGGAAGGCTTTGGGTACAACTGAACTCCCCAGGGGAGCCTTTATGCAGCCCCACATGCAACTGGACCCTCCGGGTTCGCTGTTTTCGAGCAACCCTTAATATAACACTAGCCAGCATGGGAGACGACTGAAAACTTGGGCCCCAGAAAACGCATTCCGAGCCCCTTTCGCCCATTCAAAAGTGCCCCCAAAGGAAGGCTTTGGGTACAAGTGAACTCCCCAGGGGAGCCTTTACGCAGCCCCACATGCAACTGGACCCTCCGGGTTCGCTGTTTCCGAGCAACCCTAAATATAACTCTAGCCAGCATGAGAGACGATTGAAAACTCGGGCTCCAGAAAAAGCGTTTCAAGCCCCATTCACCCATCCAGAAGTGCCCCCAGAGGAAGGCTTTGGGTACAAGTGAACTCCCCAGGGGAGCCTTTACGCAGCCCCACATGCAACTGGACCCTCCGGGTTCGCTGTTTCCGAGCAACCCTAAATATAACCCTAGCCAGCATGGCAGAAGACTGAAAACTCGGGCCACAGAAAAAGAGTTTCAAGCCCCGTTCGCCCATCCAGAAGTGCACCTAAACGAAGGCTTTGGGTACAAGTGAACTCCCCAGGGGAGCCTTTATGCAGCCCCACATGCAACTGGACCCTCCGCGTTCACTCTTTCACCGCAAGCGTAAATATAACCCTCGGCGCAATGGGAGAAGACTGAAAAAGCGGGCCTCAGAAAACGCATTGCGATTCCCCTTGGACCATCCAAAAGTGCCCCCAAAGGAAGGCATTGGGTACAAGTGAACTCCCCAGGGGAGCCTTTATGCAGCCCCACATGCAACTGGACCCTCCGTGTTCGCTGTTTCCGAGCAACCCTAAATATAACAGTATCCAGCATGGGAGACGACTGAAAACTCGGGCCCTAGAAAAAGCGTTTCAAGCCCTATTCACCCATCCAAAAGTGGCCCCAAAGGAAGGCTTTGGGTACAAGTGAACTCCCCAGGCGAGCCTTTATGCAGCCCCACATGCAACTGGACCTTCTGTATTCACTCTTTCACAGCAACACTAAATATAACCCTGGCCCGCATGGCAGACGATTGAAAAATCAGGCCCCAGAAAACGCTTTCTGAGCCCCTTTCGCCCATCCAAAAGTGCCCCCAAAGG